>NC_142787.1:10282197-10464697 GCF_988280905.1 Pimephales promelas
TCTAACAACAAACCCTACTGACTGGAGTTTTCCTAAGTTTCAAATGAAATGTACAATATCTATGAAGCATTAATACTGCTTATGTAAAAGTATTTACTTCATCCGTTCATGAATTTTTAAGTGACGTGTGTTATATTATATTATATTGCTATTAATCACATCTAACAAAAAAGTTTGTTAATGTAATGTATGTGTGTATATTATTATAATTATATATTATAATAATATATATATATATATATGCTATATATATATATATATATATATAGTTTTGATTACATAATATATTTGTTTGTGCTGTGTATAATTATTTTGTATATATAAATACACACACATGCATGTATATATTTAGGAAAATGTGTTATTCATCAATAAAATAGTTTTATTTATATATAATATAGATGATGTATTTATATTATACTATATTATATTAAAATTTTATTTTATTTCTTTTATTATAGTCTATCATATAATATTTTAGTGCTGTCAAATCGATTAATCACGATTATTCACACCTAACATATATGTGTGTATATTATTATAATTATATATTATAATCATTTATATACACTATATTATTACCACACTATATAATAATATATTTTATATATATATATATATATATATATATATATATATGTTTGTGTGTGTGTGTGCGTGACAGTGTGTTTGTATATATATATATATATATATATATATATATATACACAAATATTATTAAAAAAAAAAACCACAAACTTTTATGTTGGATGCAATTAATCGATTTGACAGCCCATATATTATTATATTATATTATGCTAAACTAAGCGTATATAATATAATATACATTTTAATGTTTTACATTTTAGATTTCAATTTTAGTTAAATTTTGTAGTTATTTTTAGCTACTCAGTTTTATTTCAGATACACTAAAAATAATTTGCCGTAGAAACTTAAAATTTTCACTTAACAATTGATAATAAATTTAAAAAAATACTTACAAGTAACAGGTTGAAATGAACATGAAATTCTGATTTTGTATTTTCTTGTAAAACCTACAACGAGATTTATTTATTGAATTTAAGTAAAGATGAGAACACAGGAAGTGACATCACCTGTGGCAGCTGCTGTCGGCACATGAGTACGATGAAGATCACGCCCAGTAAGATGCCAACACTGATCACTATGAAGGGGATGTTGACGATCACGTCAGCCTCAGTAACCACCACTTTCAGCTTCTTGGCAGATTCCTCGTCAATAACCACGCTCTGCACAACAAAAGGAAGCGTTTACGAGATCAGAGGGGACACACTCCTTCATCCTGTCTGATAGTGAACACACTCAAACTCAGAAATAACTTCAATGAGTTCAATGTAGATCTCGATCTGCAGAACTGAGCAGGCCTGTCGTGATTCCTGATTGGTTGTCTGATCATCTGAGATAACCGCAATAATTATGTTGTTTAAATTTCCATCCTACACTGCCAGAAAAAAAGGTACGAAATCTGTCACTGGGGCGGTACCTTTTCAAAAAGGTACACTTTTGTACCTAAAGGGTGCATATTGGTACCATAATTGTACAAATATGTACCATGAAGGTACCAATATGCATCCTTTAGGTACAAAAGTGTACCTTTTGAAAAGGTACCGCCCCAGTGACAGATTTCGTACCTTTTTTTCTGAGAGTGTATTTTGCCTTAAAGACATGCCATTAAATGCACAATATCATGTTTCATGTTAAAAATAATTAAATAAATACACTGACTAAGATAGTCAAATGTCTTATTTTATTTGAAAGGAAGGCTTTTTTTTGGTTTAATTATATTATAATATATTATGCTCAGTGAAATTTTAGTTTTATTAAAGTTTCATTAATATTTAATATTAGCTTTTATTTGTATATTTTTTTTTTATTATCATGGTCATTTGAATTAATTAATTTACTTTCTTTGTCATTTCATTGTGTGTGTTTTTATTTAATATTGCTATTTAGATTTATTATATTAGTGTAACTAATATTTATATTTTATGTCAGCTTTATTTCAATGAACAGAGTATGTTTTAAAAAGTTTTAGTTAACAATAATACGCCTGGTTATATATTATATTTAGTGTTATTTTATTTTTATTAATGTTTTGAATGACCTTAAATTTGAGTTTTTCAGTCTTTTAATAATTTTGTCATGTACTTTTGTATTTTGAAGTATTGTTTTTTATTTAATAATGCTATTTAGATTTATTTAGATATATATATTCAGATTTAGTTTTTATTTTTTGTGCTACAACTTAAACTTATTTCAGTTTATTGCCTAGGCAACCTTTCTCATTTTTGTTTAGTTTATGTTTTCCATCTAGTATTTATGTTTTAATTTTATTTAATACAATCTTTATTTCTATTAACAGAAATGTGTTTAATAGTTTTAGTTAGGGATGCACCAATCCACATTTTTTCACTTCCGATCCGATCCCGATACCTGACTTTGGATATCGGCCGATACCGATACTTTTCCGATACCAGAGCTGTGTTTGCTTTAATATTATTTATCATTATTGTTGATTTTATATGATGCTGAAATAAACTCCTCTCTACAGGCAAGGATGATATGTAGGTATGTCAATATATATATATATATATATAAATATTAAACAATAGATAGACAATTAAACAAAGATACACATTATACAGGCCTACACAGTGCTTTAATTTCAGGAAGGTCTACTAACATTATTCAGGTATGGTCTAAAAAGAATTATAATAAAGTAATCAAAAGTAGGCTATAAATAGCACTGCAAAGTTTATCATAGATAGATTTATGCTTATTAAAGCTGAAGTAATTCATTCAAGAGCTGTGAGTGATTTTCTCTTTGCCTTTTGTTGTTTGATTCTCAGTAATGTCGCGATCAAAGCTGAAACAGTGTTAGTACTGTGAAACTCATTTATGTAGATGAATTTTACAGATACTGATGAATTTCATGTGTTCACTTTGACAATAAAACATTAAGCATGATGTGTGTGTAATTATTTCTTTAGACAAGGACAGAAGATCAGACCAGCTTCAAAAAAGTTGGAAACCATCACAGAAATTCTAATGGTTTTGATTAAAATGCCAATAGGAACCATTTGCTTTTACCATTTAAACCACTACAGCGGAGACACAGACACCACTATAATTCCCATGAAAACCATTAAATCCAATAGAATTTCTTTTTCCTGTGGGAAGAAACTTGTTAAACTGGTGGGACTGGTCTTTTTCTATATTGAAAAAGATGTGCTTGTGTAATTGCTTGAACTTGAATGATGTAGCAGAGTTTGTTTTTGTTTTTTTTTTGAAGTTTCTGTCTCTCTCCATATCATTCACTACATATGTAAAAATATTTGTATGCAGAAATGTCAAAGAACTAATCTTATTCGGGAAAATAAGTTTAAAGTGTTCCCAAACTTGCGAACGGCTTCTCTTTCTCGCTGGCTTCATCACAACAACACTAAAATAAACTCAATCCACTCTCAATAATAACGCCAATCCGAACACAGACTACTAACCCACGGTGTTGCCATGGTTTGGCTTCACTTTTATAAGAAATACAGCCGCCAGGTATCAAACCTGTCAACACTGGATCGGGCTGTCAAAGCAGTCAGGCGGTTCACTACAGGAGTGAACCAGTGTGTTTGCTTCAGACGTCATTTTTACGTGACTAGTGACGTAATGATACAAGCTCCGAAGCAGTGGTTCATTGCAAAGACCGTTCGAGTTTGCAGCAAGCTTCGGAGCGTCGGTGTCAGACGTAACATCACTACCTGTTCCTGCTCTGCCTTGTTTGTTTTGGATTGAGTTTGTATGATTGTAGTTTTCTTTTGTTGATTTGTTTATTTTATGTTTTGATCTTTATTAAATACTTCTTCTCTCTGCACTTGAATCCACGGATTTATTCCTCACCACGCACCGTGACAAGTTTAAGTATGAGAAACTGGTTTTAACTATGAGAGTTTAAGTATGAGAAACTAATGCAACCACAACTCTCTCTGTCTCTTTACTCTTCCATGGCTTGTGTCGTTCAAAAGAAGATCTATTTTGCATCATGTTGCACACCTTTCATAATAGTGCATCTCAACAAGCAACAGTGATGAAAACATCTGAAATACTTCTCCAGTTCTCCTGGGAAGAGAAGCTGATTCTTCCAGCTTCAGGTCTGACACACGAACAAAAGCTCAAAGCCAAGTTAAACTGAGATAAGCTTCCTGGAAGAGTTTTTCTTCTTTTTGAAGCTTGATAAACCATCTGTTGTAATCACCCAGCGGGACGGACTCAAATGCTAAAACAGGTTTAACGTAAAAAACCTCGACATCCTGTAAAAGCCTGGTGGAGAGATACTGATTTAGTAAAACTTTACCTCATTAAGGTACATCACTGGAAACACCAGCGTCTGGATTTTTCCAGTTTGACTGCAAAACAAAAGAAGAAAATATGTTAAGAATATGTGAAGATGTTTAGATCCACTCATTTAGAGATTTGAGATTCAAGCAATATTTGATGCATGACAGACATATCAGGGTTTATTATTGTTCATAAATCTATTAAAAACTTTTCTGTTACCTGAAATAAAGTAAAATACAAATATTAGTTGAAAAACTTAAACTAAATGAAAATTAGAAATGTTGGATCAAATAATCAGTAAAATTATGAACTGGAAATAAATAAAAACTAAAACAAAAATTCAATGAAATAAATCGCTGTTTGACAACTTGTTAACATTCAATACTATAGGTTTTTGATATTATGAAAAGCTAATTAGATTGAAAAAGATTGTAAATGTATAATCAAAATAAAACATTAAAATTAATTAAATATGTAAAATTAAAATATATTAATAATTAAAAAAAATATAAAAGTAAAACACTTACTAAATATAAACATATATTTTATAAAAAATATAATATAATATTAAAAAAATATAATTAAAACAAATAGTGTTAAAATTAAAAACGTCAAAAAAAGATATATATATATATATATATATATATATATATAACCATAAAAATGATTCAAATAAAAAAAATGCATATTTAAAATAAAATCCATCAAAATAAATTAAGCCACTAGCTATTTTTTCATCAAAAGTTGCGAATTTAAATGGCATAAAATATTTGTGAATAAAAGCTTTGTTTCTATTCCTTGTGTTCAAGAACACAAAATCGTCACTTCTTGGGAATTCATGTGCATCTTAGCGTTTTCATTCACCTTTTTCCCAAAATGTGCATAAGAATAGGTGTCTGTAAACACAGCACCTCTCAGAAAGAGCCCATCAGACGGGCGGGACTGAAGGAAGTCAGTTCACGCCGTCCTTGTGTCATGCTGATAATAATAAATGTGCAGAGATGTTTTCCGTTCACATGCTCATGAGGGTGATTTATCTGCGCTGTGACGCTCGGCTCTCAGATAGTGTATTGCAGTTCAGAACTAAGCCAACAAGCTGTCGACTCATTTGGCAGCGTTGTGTCTTCGGTCACGTCATCGGTCCGCCGAACAGACTCCAAAAGCAACCTGTAACACCATGTGTGTCCTAAAATAACTCTGATCAGCTTTAACACGCAGCTGTCAATCATTACAGCTGGAGACAGTGGCCAACTTCAAGTCAGGGTTCATGAGAGGCTTATGTACTGTATTTGTTTTACTGGAGCTCATGTAACCCTGAAAACATGCCTTACTCCATCAAAAGCAGTATACAAGGTATAAATAAGTATATATTTTCGATTTATGATATCAAAGTTAGGTTCCTAGTTGTGTTTTGGAGTCTCCTACAATAGTTTTACATGCATCAGAGGTCAAAAAAACTTGCACATCCGTTGCACATCACCTGTCTAAAACGGTTCGTTCTGAAGGGAATGTGAACAGTACTATAGTGATGTTCTGTGATCAGACTCGTCCTCACCTGAAGCCCGGGATCTGATGGACGTAGACGTTAACCTGAACACGCTTCGCACCCCTAAGCAAGAGTCCAGTGAGCTGAGGACACAAACACACACGAAATGACATAATTAAATTAAATAAATTTAAATAAAAGCCATTAAAATTAAACATTTATTAAATTAATTAAATCCCAAAAGTATTCAAATAAAATTGGAATAAAATTCATGCAAATACTTACTAAAACTATTTAAATCATAAAAATGTATAATTAAAATAATTAATTCAAAAATTAAATACATCAAAATAATACACTAAAAATTAAATCATAAAAATGTATAAAACAAATAAATATTTCTTTTTAAATAAAAACCATCAAAATTGAACCTACTAAAAATGTAATAAATAAATAGTTTTAAAATAAAAAAACATACTTCTGACATAAATAATACTTCAGCGGGTCATAATTCTGACATCAATACCATGGGGAAAAACTGCCATATAGATAGTTTTAATATAATCTCATAATTTGGCAGCAAGTATATTAAGTTTCTGTCACTTTAAGGCCTGATGCACGGATCCATTATACTGTTACACGTTACACACTTTCTCAAAACGTTTCCTATCACTTAAAGCGTACAAGAAAACTCGCCAAGCTTGGCATTTTTACATTATTTTGTGTGTATTTGACTGTTTAAGCACAATAATAAAATATCTCACTTTAGTACTGAGAGGTGTATGCACACGCGCTTTGGGTGTGAGTGTCAAAAAACAATATTTTGACACTACAGTGCACTTAGTTTATTATTTCAGATGCCTTTCTAAAAGTCTACAATTGAAAAAAGTATATTTAGGATATATATATCAAATGAAACCCGCCAAAGTGGCTATAGTAGGAGTGACTGCATTACACGCTGCTGCTGAAACACACACACGTTTGGTGTTAATGTTAAGCCCTGTCTGCGACCCATTAAAACTGTTTCACCAACACTGGATGCTCCCAATACGCGTGTGCCGTGTGCAAAATGCATGATGGGTACTGAGAAATATGAGAAAACATTGCATAAAATGATGTGAAAACATATGAGAAATATGAGAAAAGGAGAAAACATTGCATAAAGTGACACGCCTTCCCAGATATAAAACTGATTCTTACCCGAGTGTAACCTCTATCCTCCAGTAAAGAGGGCATATAATATCAGTAAATATGGTAATCATTCAGTACTATGGTACACATCTGATACTGTTACTGTACCATGGTACTGCCAAAGGTTTATAGTGTAGAATCTGTTCCAAGTGAACCTACACAACACCATAAAACACGCCTAGAGCAAACCTTATCCCGCCGATCCCGATTGTGCAGAAAAAGCTCTTTTTAACTTGATCTATTGCTTGAATAAATGCAAAAATGTTCACGGCTTTTTCGTACAGAAAAGTTTGGGAAGATTCTTTGATTACAAACTCCCAGCAAAAGAGAAACTCCAACGGTTTAATGACTAACTAGATGTCGAGAAGTGGGAAATCAGATACACTCATCCCAACATGACCGGCTTTATCAGCCAGTATGTTTGTTTGTTCTGTCAGTAAATAATGATATCACAGATGCCATTCATGCATTCATTGACTCTGGATCTGCAGCATTGGTATCAGTTGTGAGTTTTCTGCTGAAAGAGAATCTGTCTCGATATACTCTAACAGTGAAGCGGAGTGTGGAGCGGTGGTGCCCTCTTGTGGCAGAGCAGATGTGTGCACACTGACTTGTTGATCAAATATAGGATTATAATATAAAAGCATCTCTCTGTATTGTATTTTTATTTAAAAAAATAGTGTATGTGAGAAAAAATATTGAGTATAATATTGTAAAGAAAACTAATTCAATTAATTATATCTAAAATTAAATTATTTACTTTTATACTGTCACTGGACCAAAGCTAATTGCTGAAATATTATTTGGAAAAAGTGCTTGTGCATATCATTTTTTGTTTTCCATCCAATCATCCATCCATCCATCTGTCATCATCCAATCATCCATCCATCCATCCATCCACCCATCATCATCCAACCATCCATCCATCCTCCAATCATCATCCATCAATCCATCCACCTATCATCATCCAACCATCCATCCATCATCATTCAACCATCCATCCATCCATCATCATTCAACCATCCATCCATCCATCATCATCCAACCATCCATCCATCCACCCATCATCATCCAATCATCCATCCATCCATCATCATCCAACCATCCATCCATCCATCCACCCATCATCATCCAATCATCCATCCATCCACCCACCCATCATCATCCAATCATCCATCCATCCACCCATCATCATCCAACCATCCACCCATCCATCATCATCCAATCATCCATCCATCCATCCATCATCATCCAACCATCCATCCATCCACCCATCATCATCCAATCATCCATCCATCCATCCATCCATCCATCCATCCATCCATCCACCCATCATCATCCAATCAACCATCCCCCCATCCATCCACCCATCCACCCATCATCATCCAATCATACATCATCATCATCCATCCATCCTCCAATCATCATCCATCCATTCACCCATCATCATCCAATCATCCTTCCATCATCATCATCCATCCATCCATCCATCCACCCATCATCATCCAATCATCCACCCATCATCATCCAACCATCCATCCATCCACCCATCATCATCCAATCATCCATCTAACATCATCATCCATCATCATCATCCAATCATCCATCCTCCAATCATCAATCCATCCATCCATCCATCCACCCATCATCATCCAACCATCCATCCATCCTCCAATCATCATCCATCAATCCATCCACCTATCATCATCCAACCATCCACCCATCATCATCCAACCATCCACCCATCCATCATCATCCAATCATCCATCCATCCATCCATCCATCCATCATCCAATCTTCCATCCATCCATCATCATCCAACCATCCATCCATCCACCCATCATCATCCAATCATCCATCTAACATCATCATCCATCATCATCATCCAATCATCCATCCTCCAATCATCAATCCATCCATCCATCCATCCACCCATCATCATCCAACCATCCATCCATCCTCCAATCATCATCCATCAATCCATCCACCTATCATCATCCAACCATCCACCCATCATCATCCAACCATCCACCCATCCATCATCATCCAATCATCCATCCATCCATCATCATCCAACCATCCATCCACCCATCATCATCCAATCATCCATCCTCCAATCATCATCCAATCATCCATCCATCTATCCACCCATCATCATCCAATCATCCATCCTCCAATCATCATCCAATCATCCATCCATCATCATCATCCATCCATCATCATCCAATCATCCATCCATCCATCCATCCATCCATCCATTTACCGATCATCATCCATCTATCCACCCGCCATCATCCATCCCCCTGATCCAAGAAGACATTTGGAAATTCTCTTGGAAAAGTGCAACTGCATGGATAAAGCATGAACATGTGATGTTCCGGCTCCATGCAGCTTTTACTTTCAGTGAGGACTAAAAATATAAATTGCTGATGAAATGAACAAGACCTTGATATCCCACATGTGAGCATGCAGCAGGTTTATTCACTTATACGCAAGGTTTTCGGGGCGATTACACACACGTACCGGGTTGATGTCAATGACCGTCTCGTGCTCCTCCTTCTTGGGATTCATCCCCAAAACATCCTGGACAAATTTGTCATCCGCCTGGTAGAAATGAGGCGAGGACATAATGATGGGTGCACCTGAGAGAACACACACACACAGAGACGTTAGCGGGCCGTCCAGCGTCTGTTCTGTCATGTATAACATTCAAACACACACAGACCTTCTTTGCACACGCTGACGTTGAGGAGGCCGGAGCCGAGACAGTTTCCCGTCGGCACACAGAAGCCTGCGTTGTCCGGGTTAACCGTAAGATTAGCGAAAACCTCGCTGGGAGGAACGAAGCGGAAACCAGGAACCCCGTGTACACTCACATCAGACTCGTACAGAGCGTACAGAGACCTGTCAACACAAAACACACACTCAAACAGGTGAAAACATGCATCTAATTAGCACTAACTGTTTTACAGTTCACTTGAGGCAAACGAGCTATGAGTCAGTGTGACCCACTTCCTAGAGTTTTATCGGCTTTGTTTGTCACTATAATTTCCCTATAAACTTTAACATGGTTTATTTCACTGTGATGAAACACAGTTATATATGTGGAAATCACTTCAGAAGTGCTGAATAGTTTTTCTTGGGATCAGCTGACTCTGATTCATGCCACATTTGGCCTATACGCGTGACCCAAAGAAAAAAATCATCAGTGAAAATAATTTTTTAAAGAAAAAACACTTTAAAAAAATTCTGATGCAAAGACCTTTTCAGGCCCAATATGATCAATACAGAATCAATAAGAGCCTTTCTAAACTAAACTTTAAATCAGAAGCTCCAGCAAATATTATTAATGACTTCTAGAAAAATAAAAAAATAATTTCATATGTCTGTTTTTATTCAGGATTTTACTAATTAATATAATTAAATAGTTTTAATACATTAATAAATAAGCTAAATTAAATCTAAATACATTTCTATTTTTAAATTTATTTAAAATTATTTTAAATTTATTTATTTATGTTTTTTTTTAATTTTATATTTTTAAAATTATTATTCATCATATTACATTAAACATAATCACATATTAAGATTATACATACATACAACATGTATTCTTTATTTATTTATGAAGGGACCATGCACAATTTTTAACATAAAAGTACCATTTCATATGTATTGTACCGGATTTAGCCAGAGGCTATTTTTCATCCGTATACTACATATACTATAAGTCATGATATTATTATCACATATACTCAGAACGTTAAAGATTTATGAAAAGAAGTCTCTTCTGCACATTTATTTGATCAAAAATACAGTGAAAATTGTGAAGTATTATTCCAGTGTAAATCATCTGTTTTCTATGTGAATATATAGTAAAGTGTAATTTATTCCTGTGATCAAAGCTGACTATTCAGCAACATTACTCCCGTCTTCAGTGTCACATGATCCTTCACAAATCACTCTAATATGATGATTTGGTGCTTATAAACATTTATGATTATTAGTAATGTTGAAAACAGTTCATATTTTTGTGAAAACCGTGATACATTTTATTTTTCAGGATTCTTTGATGAATAGAAAGTTCATAAGAACACCATTTATTTGAAATAACCTTTTGTAACATTATCAATGTCTTTACTTTCACTTTTCATCAACTGAACGCATCCTTCATGAAAAAAGTATTAATAACTTTCAAATCAGTGTGTATAAATGAGCTCACCTGCACAGATCAGAGGAGAATATGTAGAGTTTCTCAGTTTTTGTGATGATGGGATGGAAAGAGGCTCCGTCGGTGCCGTTGATCATGTTACACTCGACTGAACTCCACCACTTTAACGCACTGACAAACACAGCACATTATCCATAATTCACTCCTCGGCAGCTCGTTTGAAATCCATCATTAATCTTCTGGAGCTTTCTGCTGATTTTACCTCTGTCCGTTCCACTCGTTTATACGAGCAAAGTCCTGATAGTTCTGCCTCCCCGTGAAGAACACATAATCCCCGTCATCTGTGCCGTTTTTCTGAAACATAATAGATGACGAGAATGAAAGAGATGAAAAAAACAGATTAAACAAACTGCAGTTGAATTAATAATATTAGCTATCTACCCATAAATAGCTGATCCACATGCCAATATATAAGAGACACAGAATGCACAAAGGTTTGGGGTCAGTAAGATTTTTTAAAATGTTTTTAAAAGTCTCTTTCTGTTTTTAATGTTTTTAAAGGTTTTTCCATGTGAATATATATAGTAAAGTGTAATTTATTCCTGTGATCAAAGCTGAATTTTCAGCATCATTGCTCCAGTCTTCAGTGTCACATGATCCTTCACAAATCACTCTAATATGATGATTTGATGCTTATAAACATTTATGATTATTATCAATAGCTATATTTCCATCCATCTATTCGTATGTGCACTTTGGGAAACTCACGTGAATTTTGAACTTTGAATAGAAAAATAGAAAGTAAATTTAGTTTTTATTATAGTTTCATAGTGTGTCATATAGTTGATAGTTTATTATAGTCAAGATGCATAGTTATTTTCATATTTTTAAGCTTTTAAATTTTTAGTTTTCTTTTTCTTATTTCAAAAGTACAGCATTTATTTGATTGAAATAGAATCTTTTCTAACACAATAAATGTCGCTTTTGATCAATTTAATGTGTCCTTCCTGAATAAAATCCCAAACCTAAAATCAAACATATTTAAATGAAAGACAAGCATAAAACAGCGTATAATCATCCTAGGAGGGACAGTTACTAAAATGCTAAAATCCTCATGTGACGATTTAAATCATCAAGACACCATTGCAGTCTTTCAGACACTGACTGAACTTTAGCATTAGTATTAGAGCCAAGTATCAACAAGCACTAGTCACAACCCAGCGACAACCATCCAGTCTCACTCGTTTAAAAACGAACTCCGGCGCAAAATGAACCTTTGGTCTAATAAAACATCGGTACCTAGTTAACCGTTCTCTGAGATTTGTTTTCTTGATAATCGAATGTAAAGAGTTTTATCTCTAAAAACTAGCGTATAACGCTAGTATGTGGGGCATAGAGTAATGAAAATAAAAATCGCTAGTTTATACCACTAACAAGGCTCAAAATAGCCCCACACTAACACAGTAACATAATGAGGGTCCCTATATGCAAAACGAAGCATTGAGAACTTAGAAGTGTACAGACCGTTTAATAAGAAGATACTTTATGAAGACAGTTCACTTCGTGTATACAGACAGGAGCCATCTTTAGAAAACAGACTTGATAAGTCGATCTCCGAACGCCGTTCATACAGTTCAGAAGTTCGCTGAACTTCATACAGTTCAGCTCACGCAGCACGTCGTTCATGGTTGTCGTGACTTGTCGTTACTGTTTTCCCAAGATTTGTCTGTATACACGAAGTTGACTGTCTTTATAAAGTATCTTCTTATTAAAAGGTCTGTACACCAGTGTTGTAGTACTCGAGACTCGGACTCGTCTCGGACTCGGTCTCGAGAGCATATTTTAATGGTCTTGGTCTTGTCATGGACTCGTGTCCATTTGGACTCGGAATTGACTCGTACTCGAACATTTTTTTTTTAGGACTCGGAATTATTCCCGAGTCCACTCGAGTTCAATTAAAAATATTTTTCATGATTATTAATGTATGTTAATAAAATATTTCTTTAAATTGATTGACACGCCCAGTGATTGGTGATTTTCTAGTGCGCAACTGCGCATTACAAATTGTAATAAAATTACTTTTAACACCACCTACTATGTGGCCTTTTTACCCTAAACTGATCATATTTTTTAAACTCTAAGTAAATTCAGTAAAAAAAAAAGGATTTCTCTAAGTAAATAAAAGTAAATTAGGTAATCAACCCTCACTGGTCTCGGTCTCGACTCGGACTCGACCGTCTCTGGTCTCGGACTCAACTCGGACTCGACTCTCTATAGACTCGGTCTTGACTCGGACTCGGACTCGAGTGAGGTGGTCTCGACTACAACACTGCTGTACACTTATAAAGTTCTCAATGCTTCGTTTTGCATGTATGGACCCTCGTTTAATGATTATGTTACTGTGTTAGTGTGGGGCTATTTTGAGCCTTGTTAGTGGTATAAACTAGCGATTTTTATTTTCATTACTCTATGCCCCACATACTAGCGTATACACTAAACAGTTTTTATAAATAATAATAATAATTCATTACATTTATATAGCGCTTTTCTAGATACTCAAAGCGCTTCACATAGAGAGGGGAATCTCCTCAACCACCACCAATGTGCAGCATCCACCTGGATGATGCGACGGCAGCCATATTGCGCCAGAACGCTCACCACACACCAGCTTACTGGTGGAGAGGAGACAGTGATGAAGCCAATTGGTATAGATGGGGATGATTAGGAGGCCATGATGGACAGAGGCCACTGGGCAAATTTGGCCAGGATGCCGGTGTTACACCCCTACTCTTTCGAAAGACATCCTGGGATTTTTTATGACCACAGAGAGTCAGGGCCTCGGTTTAACGTCTCATCCGAAGGACGGAATATACAAAGTAGATAAAATAGATAAAACTCTTTACATTCGATTATGAAAACAAATCTCAGAGAACGACTGACTAGGTACCGATGTTTTATTAGACCAAAGGTTCAATTTGCGCCGGAGTTCTCCTTTAACACTGAAGTGGCGTAAACTGCAGTTCAAGGACTGGCCACTAGAGGCCGGCTGCAGAGGAGACTCAAATCCCACAAACCCACGTTAAAAAAATGGCCAACTATACAGCAGAAATAAACCAAGGGGGTAATCCATCAGTAGGAAGTTAAAGCCTCTCAGGAGCCGCTATTGTAGCAGAACTTCACCTGCTGTTAGCATCCCATTGACACCCATTCATTTTGGCGTCACTTTGACAGCGAATAACTTTACATCTGAGGCGTCCATACTCCATAGATTTAATTTTGTCCATTATTTATTTCTAAAGAAACACGACAATGTTTAAAAGACTCCATTACTATGTATCTTACGTTTACGGCCCTGTAGACGCCGTTTTTGTAAAATTAGGCTAAAGATTGCGTCATAACCACAGGACTTTCTGTCGCACAGTAGAGACATTACCGTATAGACAGGAGGAGAAGTTCACAGGCAATCTTTTACTGTCTATGAGGCAATCGGGCAGACATGGAGGCACAAAGTCAAAGTAGAAGCCCATAGATAGAGAGTCCATAAAAGCAACGGGACAAAATATTTCAACAATGTTTTTGAAGAATTTGCTGATTCAGATTTGTCTTGGCACAGCTACTAGAAGATTACAACTGTGAGACTGTCGTCACGCTCAGTTTGAGCCCGTGCAGTCGCTCCGACATCAGACAGGAAGTGCAAAAATCGGGCTTCAGTCTTCTCCGTTGAAATCAATCAATGAAATCAATGGGGTCGCTGTGTCCATTTCTTTTACTGTCTATGAGAAATAAACATGTTTACAGTCTGGTGCAAAAAGTGGTTTTGGTCTATATACGTAGATTATTTTGTCCTTCATGAAAACTGTGAGAAGGATGAATGTGTTCATAACTCATCCGTTTAAATTATATTAAGTCTTAAAGTTGTGCATAATTAAGGGCATGGCCACGTGTGACAGGTGGATTGCCGCTGATGTCACTGCTAGCGTTTGTCTGCTGTGTGTTAGCGTCACGTCACCTCAGCTAATCCACCTCGCTGGACATTTCCAGTTATCCGCGAGTGGCGCACGGCCAAGTTGGCGACGGCCGGCTCCACCCACTTTGGGCACTCATCAGAAACGCTCTTACGGGTGACATCCAAGGGGGTAATCCATCGACCGGAAGTTGAAGCCTCGCGGGAGCTGCCATCTTGTAGCAGAACTTCACTTGCGTTAGCATTCCCATTGACTCCCATTCATTTTGGCGTCACTTTGACAGCGAATAACTTTACTTCTGAGGCGTTTGAAGACCCCATTTGTCCTTTATTTATTTCTAAAGAAACCCGACAATGTATAAAATCCTCAATTACCTTGTAGCTTATGTTATGGCCCCGTAGAAGCAGTTTTAGTGAAAGTAGGCTAACGATTGCGTCATACCCACGCGACTCTCTGTCGCGCAGTAGAGAGATTACCGTATGGACAGGAGAAGAAGCTCGCGCGCAATCGGGGAAACGTGGAGGCAAAATGACAAAATAATTAATCAGAATTGTCTCCTTCTCCTAGCTCTTGGACATCTCCTACTCACACTCTCCGCCTCTGCATGTTTCGGAAGAGAATGATTCAGATTTCTCATGCCACAGCACTAGAAGACAGACGGGTTGCTCTCGTCACATCTATGTAGTCAAGCTCTGTTTGAGTCTGCGAGTCAGGAACGGAAGTGCAAAAAAACAAATCGCCAAAAACGGGCTTCAATCGTCTCAATGGAGTTCCAATGAGATCGCTCTGTCCACTTCTTATACTGTCTATGGTGACGTCACACACAATTAGCCCATATGTCTTTACAATTTATGGTCACAACAACACTACAAACACCACACACCTTGTAGAAAAGTCCGAAGTGGTCTTCCAGCTCAGGCTTAAAGGTTTTGAGGTCTTTGAGCAGCCGGTCTTCGTAACCCCACAGGAGGTCGCCCACCCTGAACGTCTCGAACACACCCACGCCTTTGGATACCATCAGGTCAAAGATTAATCGTCTGAGGAGGCTGTCTTTGAATGTCTCCATCACGGTCTAAGGTCAAACACACACACATGAACACAAACACAAAAACACACACATACACAGACAAAAAAACACACACACACACACACACACACACACACACAAAGAGAGATTTAGCTCATCTCGGACATCATTTCTTTATGCAAAATAAAATTTCTTACTGTTATTTTGACTTTGGCCTGAAATGTGACGAGATTCACACATTAAACTCTCACTTTAGTGGTTTTAATATGTCAGAGTTCCCAATCTCACCACAGCGGGGATGTTGACCGTGCGCACGGTGTCGTCCTCGGAGCCGCGTGACATGTCAGGCTCGAACACGTATGTTTTTGGATTGACAGCTTCCACTCTGGTTCCGTTATCCATAAATTTCACATCCTCTTTCGGTCGATACTCCCTGAAAGAGGAAATTCAAGTTTCAGATCTGGTTCTTATTGACTTATGAAAACAACAACGTGTTGGAGCTGAGCTACTCTTCAACAACAGGTCATGTGACTCAGATAAGATCTGAAGCTGTTGACATGTGGGCTCTGGCCGTTTCACGTTTTTAACGAACTTTTCATCAAACTTGTGTAAGAAAAACTGGAAACAGCAAAAAGAAAAGAAGAAGAACAAGGAAAAAATAAATACACAGCATCATGTTTCAATTATATTTTAATTTCTATTTATATTTATAAAACGCTTAGTTCGAATCCTTGATTCTGATTGGTCAAGAGCTGTGCTTTATTCACAATAAAACAGCTTACATGCATTTTACACATTGGAACGTTGCTGCTGTTCACGCTCAGGGACTATTTTTTCTAGCGGAAGGAAGGCTTTTAGTGATTTTACTTCAAGAAAGTTGCACTAAACATTGTTTTTACTTTAATATTGTGTGGCAACCGTTTGCTCCGCTTCGCGCCGTGCCTAACAACGCCCTTCAGCCGTTACTTATTCAACGATACAGCACAGCCTCTCGTACCTTATTGCTTACTCAAAAGTGTGTGTATATACACAAACATAATTGTTGTAATTTTCCAATTAAAATCAAGTATATATATTATTACATAAACTTATTTTTTTTAAATAACTTATATGATTATAATTATAATAAATTATACTAATTGTAATATTGGTGAGCAGAAGAGACTTCAATAGCATTAATAAAATCATATTTACTGCAGTGTGTTTTGGGTTATGGCTGACCTGTAGGTGTACGGGCCGATCTCGATGACCGAGGGTTTGTCTCCGTTCAGAACCTCTGCTGGATTGGTCACATTAAAGAAGTAAAACTGCATGTAAACTGGTGGCGGCGGGTTCTGCCACACCGAAAACGCTTCTGTTCCATTCTCTAGAATTATTTGCTGTAAGAGAAAGTGAATTGTGAGTAGAAATTACCAAAATTGTGGAAGAGAAACAAACATAAAGCTACTTAATTACTTAATTAGAACACTTCCTAATATCATATATTTATATATCATTTGCATCATTGTGCACATTTATAAAATTTTATGTAAAAGGAAAAAAAAAACGTTTTCTGGACGTTATGTAATTTCTCTTCTTCAGCGAATTGCATATAATATTAATTCAATATGATATTATGGAATCAAACTTCATTGTAATAATGCTAGAACAAATAATAAAGGGATATTTTATAATTAGGAATACAATATTATAATGTGAGGAGAAAATCCCAATACTACATAATAAAAATATATATAATACATAATATTATGTTTGATTTATATAATGTCATTTTATTATACAATATACTCTGATATTATATTATAATAAAATCATATATTTCATAATATTATTATGTGAGGATAAATTCTACTACTACTAATATTAATAGCAACAAAATATAGTATATATTATAAAATAATATTACATAAACTTTATGACTTTATTTTTAATAAACAATTATAGAATACACTGATATATCGTAATATAATGATGTATTACATTACACTTTACACTATTTTCATAATATTATCTGTGGAGAAAATCATAATTTTCCACTAATTTCACAATAATCATAGTACATATTATAAATATATTACATATTATATTACAATATATATATATATATATATATATACACACACACACACACACACACTACAGCATATTATTTTAATATATTTATATTTCATAACATAAATGTAATAGTACTATTTAATGAGTATAGTTATATATTTTCAGAATATTATGTGAGAAGAACACATGAACAACACACACACACGCACACGCACACACACACTGACCTCCTTTATTCTGTTGTTTAAGAGCTTCTGAAAGACTCCCGACAAAACCATCGCGATCCCTGCGATTAACAGCAGAATGCAGATCAGTCCAGTGCTGTAAACACAGCAGGCCCGGAGCCGCATGGTCAGCTCGGTTCGGCTCGGTTCGGAGAGAAGGACAGAGACGGAGCTGGGAGTGTTTACATGTGTCAAGATCGCGAGATCGAAACACACATCGAGTGCAAAACTGCTGTTTCTAATGAGACAGAGCTCGTGTATTCCTGCAGGAGGCGCTCGGTGGCTCAATACCATAGACCAGTGGTTCTCAAAGTGGGGTCCGCGGACCCCTGGGGGTCCGCGAGCTAAAGCCAGGGGGTCCGCGAAATAATTTACAACCTAACGTTTTTTTCCATGCTATGAGTCATGTTTTCTTTATCATCTGAAAACATGCTGTTTATTCCTAAGTAACTTATATAAAGCATTTAACATAAAACAATACAAAGTAGACACTTAAAGTTTTCTATAGATAGATAATCTATGTCTGTGCGTCAAGTAGACCATTCGCTGCTGTTGATTTTGCGGGACGTGCGCCAGAAAGGAGACCGAGAGACGGCATGAACCCGCATCCGGTTCTTTTCTGTATTTTTAAAAGGCATGACATTTTGTAGTCATTTATAATGTAGCCTATACACAAATAAAAAATGGACACTTTACCGTTTCGGATGATGCACTCTTGTCTTATCTATGACCATAAATAAGAGTATTCCTGTTTCCACTGCTGAGGAAAAATTCCCATGTAATTGCGCGCCGGCGTCTCGCGTGCGCGCACAATAGTCAGTTCTAGCACTGCTACTGTAGATTTGACATTAGAAGTCTGATCATTATCAAAATAAAAGTGCATAGTGACAGGGCCGTACCCACAACTGAGGTTGCAAGGATGCACATCGCGATGATACTAACCTTCTCGTCTGAGGTGCTTCAGCAGACTAACAACGACAGCTCGTCAATGTCAAAATGTTTGAGTCGGAGTGAACTCAAAGTTCCCCGCACGACGTTTCAGTCAACGGTCATAAAGTGCGAGATAAGATGTAGGCCTTAATTAACATAAACTAAACAGCTGTTTTAGATAAAAGTTTTAAAAAACGACTGAAACAATCAGTTTGCAAAGTATTAATCAAGCTCAACTTTAAAAAAGGAAAAAGCAGGTCAATAGAAACATACTGTGCCCATGAGATTAACATTATGGATTCATATATTTAACATATACTGTATGTTTTTTTTAGCTAATTACAGTAGCTCAAATTAACAACGCACGCACCTATTAAACATAATGCCATTATCATTGTATTTATAGGCTTATGGGCTTTATTTGTGTGCAGAATAGGCCTAATTATTGAAACATTTCTCTTTTAAGGCCATTCCTGATTGGAATAAGTGATTGTGTTTCGTGACATCTTGACAAAAAAAAAATGTATGCCACTGACTGACATGCTTCTACTAAATCTATAGTTATCCAATTGTGGGGCCTTAAAACACCTTAAAATGCACATGTGTAGATCAAGAACATCAAAAATTCCTAAGTGAGGGATCCTAACTAAGTGATTCCTAGCAAGATCACTTTCGTTACCTCAGTAGGCTATTTAGAAATTCCTGCATAGTACCCTGGGTGGAGACCATTCATTTTGTGCAAAAATATTTCATTTGCCGCTCACACATTAACTTTGTGCTCAATAACTGTTATAAATATGAGGGGGGTCCTTGGAATTTTTTTTCCCCTGAAAGGGGTCCCTGGCACCAAAATGTTTGAGAACCCCTGCCATAGACTGGAAAAAAAATAGCTCAATACACAGATCCTCACGACGATTTTTGTCTTATTAGAGATATATGTGAACTGTAAAGTATGTATGATGATTTAAGAATATTGCCTTAAAGGGTTATTATACGACATATAAAAGAAAACGCTATTCAAACCTCTACAAAAAGACGTGTAATCTTTATTCTGTCTAATCTACCCATATCTGCCCGACCACGCACAGCGGTCACGCCATCTGTGCTTCAGAAAAGCGCGGTCACGCCATCTACTCTTAAAATTACACTGCGCGTCTACACGAGGTTGCGTGGTAGGCTCAAGGTGTATGCGCTTGGTGTCGGCACACTTTTAAAAATATGTATTAATAATAAAATGAATAAAATCACATTGTTTTCTGCAAATTCCACCAGATTCCTTGTTGATTTTCATTTTCATTTTCCATTTTCATGTTGATCTACTGTTTTATTATTCTCTCGCGCTGAGAGAAATGCATTAGGTATCACGTGACCGCATTACAGTGGTGAATTAAAACAGGAGAACTATTTATAACCAGTGAACTTTTACATTCATTCCGCCCTATTCTATTTCTGTATATGAAATAACCGCCGCCCACACATGAGTCAGGCATTTTTATAATGTGTTACTCCCTGTGATTCGATTGACTTCCATATTATTAGCCCAATTAATGCGGGTAACTGTGACATAAATTAACAACTTTTCCTCTTATCTCATTATCTTCGCCAGCCTATCAATCCTAAAATAGGCATAGAGCATCTCGAGGAAGGGTCATGTGACCCAATACGCATGCGCAGCTCTTTAGAACTTTCGTCTGGGTGGAGAAGCTAGCGAGCAAAGAAACTTCACTGAAACGTCACGTGATCCAATGCGCACGCGCAGTTCCGCTGGCGGTTGTCCGAGTGATTTTAGTTTTCTGTTTGGATGTTCAGACGTTTTCTTCTGATCAGTTTTTCTTCGATTCATTATTACTTTCGGTTTCTGTTCGTGATCTGCAGTGAGTTTCGGTGAGTTTCTGTTTCTGTTTTCTGATGCAGGATGGTGAAAGTTTAAAACCAGAAACGGATTCCAACATTCTCAGTCAAATCTAAAATCAGATTCATTGTGTTTATTTTCTCAATGATTGTCAAACTAACTAACTAACTAACTAACTAACTAACTAACTAACTAACTAACTAACTAAGTATTGAAGTATGAACGTAGCAAAAACATTTTTCACAGTTTTATTTCCAGCAGAAATTATCCAAAAAAAAAAACAACAACGTGAAACTCCTGTCAAACAACTTCTGTTTATTTTTATTTACTATATAGTACTGTTCTTATATATACACATATATTTACAAATTTTGATATATTTGAATCAACTTTTTAGTGTAGTTAAATATATTTATGTAGACTGATCTTATATTAACTACTATTTTTTTTAAAACATTATTTACACTGTGTTTTCATGGTAAAAATGTCATGTAACTTGTGTATTCATTGGTCAAAAGGTGCGAGAGCCCTGAATAATAAAATTTAAAATAAATGTTTGGTTTTTTTTCCTGACACATAATACAGATTTTTTATGGGTTTTTGCAGAGTGCTATGAGTGCGTGATGATGGCGTCCCCTAAGTCCAGTGTCTCGTCACTGCTGGCCACATCAGGACGCCTGCGCAGCTCCATCCGTCCAGAGCCCGTCTCCACCATCAGATACAAGGACAAAACCTACGCTTCTGCCTCGGAGGCGCTCGACGCGTACATCTGTGACTTCCACAGGAGTCTGCGGGACTCTGAGACGTCAACCGGGGCGCTGGAGCTGCCCAAACCACTCGCAAAACCTCATCCCAGGAACAGAGATGGTGAAGGAGAAGCATTTCATCACACCACAAGCTAATTCATATGTTAAGGAATAATTTATATGCAATATAAGCTCAATCATCACAGACAGATGTGACAATCAATGTGCAATTTATTGTTTATTAATACTATATTATTATTATTTATTAATACTATATTAATATTATTTTATTAACATTTTGATTTATTTTATTTTTCTATTGTCCATTTTTATGGTAAATTTAGTTTAGGTTTTAGTAATTTTTTGTGTTTTTTTGTCTTTTTATTTTTTAATTTTTTTTTGGTTTATTTAGTTTTAGTACTTTTTTAATAAATATTTATTTCAATTTGAGGTGTAGTTATTTATTTAGTTTGGAAAGTCAACATTTCTAATTCATTCATCATCAAGTTTCACATATATATAAATTATATTTTTATTTTTTATACTTTCCATTTTCATTTCATTGCAGTTTTTATTCATCTTTATTTCAATTTTAGTTTTAGTAATTTTTAACTTTAAATTAAACTCATTTCAGTTAATAATTGCCAAGTCAGCATTTGTAATTTATTAGGTTTAATTTGTTTAAATTATATATGTAAATGTGTGTGTGTGGCGTGTTATTATTTATTTTAGTGAAAGTGTATTTTGATTGTTTTATTACACACGTAACATCTTGTGTTTTACTTTTCTTTGATTGACATGTGCAGTACTGAAGACGAGTTTGACGGATGGAGAGCTGAACTTCCTGAACATTCCCGTCCGGAAGAGAGACTCGGACCGGCTCAGTATGACCACTGACGACCTCTTAGCTCTCCCAAATGACGGCTCTCTCCCTGTGACCCGCACCTCCGCCCTTCTCTCCCGGTCAGGATCCAGCTTTCCGTCGGGATTGAGCTTTAACTCCAGCTCCTGCTCTCAGAAACGCTCCTCGCGTCGAGCCGCTCGGCCAGCGAATCAGGAATCTTTCCCTGTGGACGATTTACTGATGGGCTTGCGACCACATCGTCAGGCTCCTCCACCTAGTGTCCTTCTAGCCAATCGGACGCATCCACCCGACACGACCAGATCCACGTGTCTCCCGCGCTGGATGACCAGCCAGAAATCTGAGATGGATTTCTCTGGGATGACCAGCGTTCCTGACCGGAAGTCCCCGCTGTGGCTCAGACAGTGTGAGGAACCGTCAGACGGGCAGCAGAGCGATCGACCGCGCACTGTTCCTTCATGGGTCGGAGAACTGGAGGAGTCCAGTCGCGACACACAGGCCAGCACTGGAGGACACCCCTATGGTAACTCAAACCACAACTCAAGTCATGAAACAATTGGGAATTATTATACTAATGTAAACATTTATTTAAAAGAACTAGTGCTGGGCAATGACTAATCGTGATTAATCACGATTAATCACATCCAAAATAAAAGTTTGTGTTTACATAATACATGTGTGTACTGCGTATAATTAGTTTGTATATATAAATACACACACATGCTAGTATATATTTAAGAAAATGTGCATTTATTTGAATGTGTATTTATGCATAACTTATATATATATACAAATATTTTATATATAAATAACACATTTTTCCTAAATTTGACATGCGTGTGTATTTATATTTATATCAGTATTATGTAAGCACACAAACTTTTATTTTGGATGCGATTAATCATTGCCCAGCATTTTCATTTAAAAATAAAAGTGAATTAAAAAAAAAACTATATAGACAAAATGTCAAAAACAAATTGACTAAACCTTTAATTAAAATGAAAGTGGAAAAAACTGTAATACTATCTCAATGATACTAGAATATCACTGGGATGTTTCACCTAATTGTGACAATTAAATTATTATGAGCAATACCCTCCTTCATGCAGTGTTATTTATTTTACTATTAATATAATTTAATATAATATAATCATTAATATACAAGTCAATTGTAATAATTAAAACTATTAAAAACATTTATGTTAATTCAAATAAAGCTGACATAAAACTAAATATTAGTATATTAGACCTGAAATAAGTTTTTGTCTCTGTGTAGATGATCAGATTGTGTGTCTGATGTTAAACACTTCTTCTCGTGTGTGTGTGTATAGATGATAGGGATGGGCAACGATTAATCGCATCCAAAATAAAAGTTTGTGTTTACATAATATATGTGTGTGTAGTGTGTATAATTAATTTGTATATATAAATGCCCACACATGCATGTATATATTTAAGAAATATGTGCATGTATATATTTTATATATATTTATTCACAATTAATATTATATATAAATATAAATATTTGATATATTAATACCACATTTTTCATAAATATATACTTTGTACATGCATGTGTGGGTATTTATATATACAAATTAATTATACACACTACACATATATTATGTAAACACAAACTTTTATTTTGGATGCGATTAATCGCGATTAATCGTTAGATGATCAGATTATGTCTCTGATGTTAAACACTTCTTCTCTTGTGTGTGTGTGTGTGTGTGTAGATGATCAGATTGTGTCTCTGATGTTAAATACTCCTCCTCTTGGTCTCTGTGAGCCGCTGAAGGAACACAACACTTCAGGAGAGACGGAGACGCTGGACGCTGATCGATCCTGGGACAATCCACCCGTGGCATTGTGAGGGATTTCTCACATTTAATCGCATTGTTCATTTATTAGCAAAACACTCTGAATAAGATCATTTTCTAATGAAAGGGGAAAATGACAATTCCCAGTGAATGCATGAATAAAAATAAAGCATCTGCTAAATGCATAAATGTAAAGCGTGTCCCATGATCTGTAGTAAATCTCCAGTACCAGTGGGTGGCGCTAATGAACCCATACCGCCTGAAGAGCTTCAGAGGAGCAAGGTACAGTATATGACAGCATTATATGAGTCAAACTCAATGCTGTTTAATGTACATGTGTACTGATATAAATGTGTTAGTCTGCAGGCTCCTGTTCATCAGGATACAGCAGCAGAAAACACCCTGGTCCAGTGGAGGCACTCAAACACATGCTGTTCCGCCTACAGGCCGTCCAACACGATATCAGCCAATCACACGCATCCACTGGAGCCAGAACACTGGAGCCGGTACAGTAAACCAGGACAATAAACATCACCTCATTTAACTTTTTCCCTTGACTTGTCATTATTTGTTGTGATGTTAAAGGTGCAGTCCGTAAGAATGACAACTAGTGGTCGAAATAGGCACTGCAGTCCAATTCAAAATATCTGAGATCATCGTTTCTCCATCGGGTTGCCAGGATGATACACGCAACAGGAACGAGCGCAATGGACAATGAAAATTGGCAACGTAATCACAGACCAAAACAATATTAAACATTCCAGCCTGAAAACGCACATTTCAGAGTAAAATAACCGGCTGTAGAAGTGTGTTTCAGAGAAACGAGTGTGTGAACTCAGCATGTTTCTTCAATACATGCAAACATATTATCATGGTACCCGCGGGTCTTAAAAGCCTTGAAAAAGTCTTGAATTTGATCGTCTCAAATTAAGGCCTTAAAAGCCTTGAATTTAGTATACAAGTCTTGGATTTTGGATATTATGGTATTTTTATGCTTTAGTAGAATAAAAATGTTACATACAGCACCTTCAAGAGCTCATCTTTTCAAATTAGTTGTTTGAGGTTTGTGTTGAGTTTTATGCACAAGCTTCAAAAACTATATCCCAGTTATCTTTGCTTTGTAGGACAGATATAGCAATCTTCATGTCATTAAAGTCAGCGGTAAATATCAGAGTGAAACGCTTCCGGAACAAGAACAAATGTGGGCGGGGCATGACAAAGATTCATTGGATGGTTGAGGTTTGCTGTTGGTGGATCTCATGTGAGTGACAGATTATAGCCCCGCCCTCTGTACGAGATTATGGATGTTATTCTGGAATTATTCCATAAAAAGAAAAGAAGAAATGTAAATTTAGTTTCAGTGGTGAAATTTAAGTGTCATGTAAAAGTATAATGTATAATATATAAAAAAAGATCTGTTTATTTTGTTACGAACTGGACAAGAAATCTGTAGTTGCCTTTATTGGATATGTATTGGCTGAATTTAGTCAACAAACTAATTAAAATTAATGAAACAAAACTGAATAGCATCATGTTGTTATGAATTAAACATTTCCCTTTTACAATGTGGGAAACATCTAGTTTTGTCATGTTGTCCATTGCAGACATGGTATAAAAGCAAATCATTTGTATCTAGTAATTTAACAGACAATATACAAAATGATGTACAAACACAAGCAGTTTATTCACATTTTGTTAATTTAATATTGAAGCGCTCCAATGCAGGGTCAGAGATGATACTGCAAGCATTAGAAGAATGTCATGCAATATATTCATCTTAAGTCTTACAATAAATTTCTTTTTGTTTTGGGATTGTATTTTTGATAAGGATCCTCAGGAGGAAACAGAAGAAACTGCCACGGGAAGCGACGAGTCATTACAGAGGTCAGGAGAGTCATGTGATCTCAGTGAAGCAGCGTTGCTCTCGTCTGTTGCTGTTCATTGTTGTTCTTTTGTCTGTTTTCTCAGAGCTCTTCATCACCTGGACAGACTGAAAACACTCGTGGACGACATGAACGAGAGGAAGGCCAGAGCAGAGGATGATGGGACTGATTGTAAACACACACCTGCAGCGAATATCACAAACTGTGCCAGAATCAAGAAGCAGTTATGAATCAGAAATCGAAGAGTGTTATTGTTTTACACACACAGGCGCTTCATGGATCATATTCGTTTAAAGGTTCAGTGTTTCAACCCGATCAGTTTGTCTAAACTGTGTTTACGTTCAGGTCAATGACTTACACAATCACTTAGTTTTTTCTTGATCACTGGCTGGAACAATAATATTGATAAACACTGATTCTTTTGCTAACCAAGTGTGTTCTGTGTGTATTAATTTCTTCCTAACCCTATGACTTCATATCTAGTGGCATACAGAATTGCACAATGCAAAAAAAAAAAAAACGCACAAAATATCAGAGCAGCTCTGCAATTGAGAATGTGGAGCCGACGTCACGCGGGAAGGATTCGCCATCTTGGTTGGATACGCTATCCGTTGTCATGGTTACTTCGGCAGTGAGACCGAGAGAGAGCAGCTTGATATTTGTTTGTATTTTGTCGATAAGGAACCGTTTATTGAGAACAAAATGAAGAAGGGTGAAGCAAAAGGAATGTGGCTATATCGGTAGAGAATAAATTACAACACCAAGCAGCATATAGAGAAACGACTTGACAACAACATGGACCAGTACGACCTGCTACAGAATGTACGAAAGACCCGAAGCACTTCCACCTTTTACATACCCTGACAGAGTCAATTTTAGGGTTTAGGGTATCAGTGCCTAACGTTACTGCCTACAGAATGCAAAGGAAGAGTTCAGAAGCTTATGAACAATTCAGCCGCGGCTGGGTGCAAGACTTAGAAACCCCCAAACCTGTAACGTTAAACTGCGAGAGTTCAGTCATACTTTATGTTTCAAACTAGCCTAGAAATCTAGACGCACCCTAGCGGCAGCAAAAATTATTTTGCAGCATATAGTGTGCAAAATAACATCTTGATGTTGGTCAGGTCTGGCATACCAGGCTTTCAGGCCTCATTCATATATGTGTGTGTGTGTGTGCGCGCGCTCATTGTGTAGATTTCTGCTCGAGAGAGGCTGTGCGAGCGTCAACAGTGCAACCTTACCATGTTGGGTGTAACTAATTACTAAGTAACTAATCACTAAGTAATTGGCTTTATGCACAGCTGCACTACTTCCTGAACTTAAGCCAGCTCCTTTGTTTCCTGTCTGCCTTTATTGGCCAAGCTTGATTAATTCAGGTGTGTCTGATTATTGTTGCCGTGACTACTGAGGTCAGGCACACCTGAACTAATCAATTTGTCCAATAATGGCAGACAGGAAACAAAGGAGCTGGCTTAAGTTCTGGAAGTAGTGCAGCTGTGCATAAAGCCAATTAGTTACTATTTAATTACTTTTCCCTTGAAAATGTAAAGTAAGGGATTGCTCTTCATTTATCTGTAATTTAATTACAGTTACTTCTGATGTAATTGAGGTAAATACTGTGTATAGATCAATCCGATCTCACAGCGATTCGTAAGCGTTTTATGAGGTGTCTAAATTGTATGATCGCACTAGTACAAATTCATATGAATTATTGTAAAATATGTATGGAAAAAAGTGTGAAATGTCATGAGATCAGACAAAAAAAATAGTGGGTTTAACATCAAAATGTATTGTCTGATGTTAAAAAGTATATTTTTATAATGTAACCTTCTCCACCTTGGTCAGTTTAAGGATAATTCTTGCAATTTTATAGTTTTTATTTGAAAGAATTAAAACAGATTCATGTCTATCCTTGTATTATTCAGCTGGTTGAGATAGATATGGGATTTTGAAAGTAATAATTAAAAGTAATTAAATACTTTTTAAAGAGAGTAATACAGTAATTTAATTACACTGTTGAAGAGGTATTAGTAACTAGTAATGAATTACTTTTTTTAGAGTAACTTACCCAACACTGCTTACCGTCAGTAATACCGGTAGTCAACAACACTAGCGCAGCGCAATATGAAAGAGTTCGTCTTAGGTTTAACAACCTATGAAACTAATAATGGACAATATGAAACTAAAACGACATAAGCTTAATTTAAAATGTCTACTGGATATTTAGAGGTGGATAAACGCAATTGAAAGGTGGATAAACGCACTTTGGAGGTGCAAACGCAATTCCCGAATATTGGGAGGTGCATGGGTAAATGGCATTTACGTGCATTTAGCCTCCACTACATCCCTGGGTGTATGTATGACATCACAGTACTGATTCGAAAGCATACAATATACAGTGATCAAATAGAAGCAGCAGTATACAGACGATTGGTCTATGACATCACAGTACTGATTCGAAAGCATACAATATACAGTGATCAAATAGAAGCAGCACTATACAGAGTACAGACGATTGGTGTATGACATCACAGTACTGATTCGAAAGCATACAGCAGACAGTGATCGACAGCACTGTACAGAGTACAGACGATTGGTGTATGCAGGGGTGTAGTTGTAAAAAAAGAGGTGGGTAAACTATAAATTCTGGTGGACCAAGACGTGGTCACCAGGTAAGGTGGGCCACTGCCTACCGGTGTATGTGTGTCTCCTGATGACATTGCTATATAGGGAGGGCTCGACATTAAGCCTTTTCATACGCTAAGTAAATCTGCCTTTCACTTGTCCGAGTAAAAAAGTTGCTTGTTCGGATTTTTTTTAATTTGACTTATTCTTAAAAAATATTCTCATCACTGATATATCAGCTTTGATATTTAAATCACCATATTGTAATTTCTGCACCTTTAAAGGGCACCCCCTCCCCCAATATTATTAAATGTATGCTTCATATTTCATTTTAAATTCCTAAATTTGATCAATAAATTCAATTATTTCGAATAATAAGACACCATAGGGCTGTTACCCTAGGGGTTGATCAAATTAAATCATTTACACTGAAAAATTACAATTGCATGAAATAATGTTATGAAATTGATTTTAATTTACATATAAGAAAGAATGATGCTACTTTTAAACATTTAACACTAAACCGCCAGTAGGTGGTGGCAGGCGACCGTCTTAATGAGTGAAAAAGTTCGTCTTAGGTTTAACAACCTATACTAAATTAACTAAATTAAAGAAACTAAATTAACGACATAAGCTTAATTTAAAATGTCTTAGGAACTAGGATATTTAGAGGTGGATAAACGCAATTGAAAGGTGGATAAACGCACTTTGGAGGTGGGTAAATGCAATTCCCGAATATTGGGAGGTGCGTAAACGGCATTTGTGCATTTAGCCTCCACTACATCCCTGGGTGTATGACATCACAGTTCTGATTCGAAAGCGTATACTTTGATCACCTTGACGAAGCACATTGTAATAAGCTTGTTTGTGTGTGTTGACATACTTTTCTGTTAAAAAAATGAACATATTTCACTAAATTCTATTGTAAAACTTCATTTTAAAAGGGTGTATTAAAATAAATGTTTGTTCCAGTATTAACAAATCATCAATTAACATTTTTTATATAAAATAATGTGTGTTTTATATGTGCTTGACAAAGTGGGAATATTATATAAACTCTTAAAATTAACAGCAGTAACGTGATTACTTTGAGGTATGCTTTTATTTGAGATAAAGTGGGTTAATAGGAGTTATTTCTCAGTGTTACAATTGCCCCCACACTGCATTTAATTAAATATTTTAGTCTTGTTCTTATAAGTGAAAATATATAAATTGTATTATTAATTAGTGCACATACGTATATATGTTTCTTGTATCAAAAGATGACTAGTCTATCTCAAGTAGTTTGTGAGTTATTAAGGAAAATGTAAAATACGTTACAATTGCCCCCGGTCTCCCTTACAGACGATTGGTGTATGACATCACAGTACTGATTCGAAAGCATGTATGATCTTGAAGCAGCCGAACAACCAATACTTATAAAAGTAATTGGATCAAACATAAAAAATTAAGTATTCATAACTTTGCAACGTTTACTTAACATATAGTGTGTGTAACACAAAAATATAAGTTACTAGGTGCACTTAAATGTATGCATAAATAATAATAATAAAAAAGAAAAAACATAATGCATGTCAACTACTACAATAATTGCATCAAAATTAAGTAAATCTGCTCCACTCTGGCCACCTGAAGGGTTGTCTCCTCCCTGGTCGCCTACCTGCTCCGCCCTGGCGGCCTGAAGGGTTGTGTCCTGCCTGGCCGACCGAAGGGTCGTCGCCTGCACTTCCTGCTTCACCTTGGCCACCTGAAGGGTCGTCACCTCCCTGGTTGCTTGCACTGCCTGCTACGCCCTTATTGTCTGCTCCGCCCTATCGCAGTCTCCAGGCCCTCTTCCGCTCCATGGGCCTGGCCCTCCATCCCGCCCTCGGATCTGCTTCTGGGGGGGTAGGAAAATTCCTATCTTATATTTTCCTTGTCTTGTGTGGACTTTTGTGTCCTATTCTGTGCCATGTTCTGTAGTTTCCTTGCTCTTGTTCTGAGTTTCTCTGTTTACCTTGTTATTATTATTATTAAAATAATGCTTGCATTTGGATTCGCTCCCCGCTTCATTCCTGCCGCAACGTTACACCTACTGCATTTCTTCGCTGTTAACAGTGGGTTATGCCAAATAGATTAGTGGCGGTGGCGGATGACATTCGGAGATTCACAAATCCAGATTCACTCCTGCTGTGCCTCCAAAACCTCACGCCTCCTCCAATGGGGTCCTCCTCATGCAATGACTGCCTTGCTCCCACTAAGCCTAGCCCTTATTTTTGTCAAGTTGGGAGATTCCTGAGAGAGATTTTATAATAAAGTGTATTTTTGTTTTGCTCCTCACGTCTCACATTATCTCTGTCTTCAAATTGTATAACTTACCCTTGTGTCCTTATTGGGAGTTATTTCCTTGATGCTCCACCAGAGTGTTGTAGTCGCATTAATTTAATAGTGATTCACTTTTCCCTCCACTTGAGAATTGCCACACAAAAAAATGAATAAATGCATGGTGAAAAATAAGCCCATTTTCAACAACTTTGAACCTCTCTAGATTAGAACAAGCAAGGCATCAAAACATAATTAAAATTTAAATGAATTCTGTGAACTCATTAAATATTAAAATAAAATAAGGGCCAAGCAATGCTATTTGTGTGTGTGTGTGCGTGTGTGTGTGTGTAGCCTATTTGACCTGCTTGGTGTTTGTCTTATTGTGTGTTTAGGTTATTGACTGTAATATTTGAGTTGTTTTAGTTTTGCACAGTCACAGTCTGTAACCAGAGTATCATGATATTGATCGAATCTGATGTCTTGATTATTTTATACACTGCAAAACACTTATAGTACCCGTCTTGTTTTACAGTACAAATATTTAAACATTCTTAAATAAATATACATTTAATGGAGAAAAAGTTACTTACATCTGCCAGTGGGGTCAGAAATATAATCTTGTTTGCCCATTAAGTGTATTTCTCTGACAAAAGAGTTAGTATCTTCAGTCATTTTGCTTCTCTAGTAAATGTATATCTTGATTAAAGAATGTTTAGATATTTGTTCTGGAAAACAAGACAGAAATACTGAGTGAGAATATAATTTATTTGCACTGTGTGTGTTCTGACTCTATTTACATTGATAATGTTTAGATGGTCTATTTGTTGTGCAGGTTGGACTTGGATCACGCTGTTAGTGGAAGGTCAACGTTCACCAATGAGCTTCAGAGAGGAACACACACACACACACACACACACACATCTGCTCTGGGATCCAGCAGAAGACATCAGGACGACCCTCAAACATGTCCAGAATCCTTCCCCTGACGTTGATTTCTCTGCTGGCTGTTTTCGGGCCGTACGTGAGCACAGAAAGACGCTTCGAGCGCTCCGTCAGCAGACCCGTCAGATCAGTGCTGAGGGTCCATAACGGGATGAGATGGGGCTCGTGGGGGCAGAAGGAAATATGTCCGGCTGGAATGTATGTCACAGGGTTTAGTCTTAAGGTCAGTAACTCAGTAATCACCACTATCTGAGGTTTTTGTGCTGGTAACTCCACAAGAAATCCTAATGGACTCTATTTACTTTCCTCAATTCCTGAACGATTATTCCGGTTATAAGTGATTATTGTGATGTTATCAAAGTTATTATATATTTTTTTGGCGGATGCAATCTAGGTTATGCAGACTACCGGTTAATGTAAATGTTAAAAGAAGAGAACCATGTTAGTGTTAAGAGATAACTTGTATGCTGTTTTCTGCACACATGTAACAGTATATTGGATCAGTGCAGTTCTTGAAGTGACAGCAGCCTAATTTCCTAATAACACTAATTAAACAACAAAAGACAAAGAGAACATTCACTCGTTCTTGACTGAGTAACTTTTGTAACTGCATGTAATGTATATTTTATTTATCAAGTGCAGTGTTATTTTACATTTGATTACAGTTTTCTGTCTCTGAATACCTGAAAATCTTAAAACACTGTTTATTTCAATCATATCTTTGTTTAGTTGGATCTATTTGTTGCGATTCCTAATTTTTTATTTGTTCTTTTTTAATTACTGAGTGTTTTTTTTAAATGCTCGAAATTCATATCAGTTAGGCTAGTTGTTTTTCTATGGTATTTTTAAACCACAGGCAAACATTCCTTGTGTAAGTGTTCTTTAGCCTGTTGATTTTTGTTCACGGTATTCAGTTATAATACATTTTTTTTTTTTTTTGCAATAAGACTAAATGTGATTGATATCTATGTTTTTTTTACTTTATTGGAATCGAAATTAGGAATCGGAATCGTTAAAATTGATACCCAACCCTAATTGCCAAAGTTGCCTTCCTTGACTAAAGATAAAAAAAAAATTCTTCCTCTGTATTTTTGTCTTCATCAAGATACATTTACTTGAGAAGAAAAACGACTGAAGATATTGCGGCTTTTTTCTGAAAAAAAGTATCTAAATTAACAACATGACATCACGACTTTTGCGTAAACATACACGCCACTTTCGAGTCAAGTGGCGTGTTATCTCTACGCATTTTGAGCTATCCGCGTGTATCCGCGTGTATGCGTGTATGTCTACGCCATTAACGTCCGAGTGATTCCTGTACACGCTGTCAAATGTCCAGTCATAAATGCCATTAACCCCAGTGACGGTTAAGTTTAGGGATGGGGTTGAGGTAAGTCATATCTTTTTTTTACCTAGGATGGTAAGGGAAAAGTCATAAATGCCATTAACCCCAGTGACGGTTAGGTTTAGGGACGGGGTTGAGGTAAGTCATATATTTATATAACGTTAAGTCAACGGCGTTCATAAACACGCTGAAAAGCGATTATGCGTCTTGATAGCACGACAAAAATGGAAATACGAATAGGCGTGTCATACATATGCTACTTCATGAGATCAGTCTGAAATTAATTAGCCAATACGTTCAAAATGCCACTGATACCTGATGGGCTGAATGAGCCCTTCTCTGATCACTGCGATTGCCTTTATAATCCTGTACAGTAAAATAAATAAGAGGGATTCGGGCTCGAATTTGAGACTGGGCGTGACGTCATGCGCATTCACGCTCGTCTGGCTATGTCTGGCAGGTTTGTGTATTTGCCGCCATTCTCCATATCAGAGAAGACAACTCGAGCGACACAACTTAAGTCAACTTTCGACAAAAGTAGAAGATGGATTCAAAGAGACCGGCTTGTCGTTCATTTCAAATCCAAAGACAAAGAAAATAAAACTTCTGTCTAGTTCCAGGCCAGGCGTCGGAGTAAGACGAGAGTCAACATCGGGAAGCTTTCAACAAATGGAGAGATCTCCGGTCTGCTCTAGGGCTCAAACGGGTCCTATAAAAAGTAATAACTTATATTGTTCATGAACGTGTTTCCATAATGATACAATCATAAGTGGATACAGTAATCACATAAAACAGTTCAACATGGAGATAGATGGAAAAAAACAACAAAGTTTTCTGCCACCCCCGTTTTCCCCTCACACACACATATAAGTGTGTAATATACTCAAATATCTTTCCTTTCATAAATTTTAAATGACTTGCAGATTTATAACTTTATTACCTCATTATGACTGTAACAAAAGATGTCTGCGGCTGATGCTCCTTTGGATATTCAGCTCGTGCAAGCGTGTGTGTGAGTGATTCATGAGTGTGCACACCTCTGGTTGAAGTTTCGCTTGTCGCCAGAGGGGGCATAGTTCTGCAAAAACTCAGAGACTTGCATTTTGCACCTTTAAAACAAGGGAGCAAATTAGACAAATTAAACACTGACATATTAGTAAGTCGAGGGAATGAATTGTTAATTTGTTGCCATAATATCCACCTTTTCCACACTCCATGACACTGTGCGTGAACTATGGGAGTAACTTCTATTAAACTGTAAATAATCAGCGAAAGGTTAAATGCAACAAGCATTTTCAAAAACTTTGTATAATGAGATCATATTCATCCGAACCTTCATCCGAAAACTGAAAGGAAATGTAAAAGTGTGAAAGCATTATATATTATAATACCACTGCTCTAAACTGATGTTTTCCTGAAGGTGGCAGGTATGTGGGAATCTCTGCTGGTTGGTGATAACACAGCGCTCAATGGGATTCGCCTTCACTGCATCGACCCGTCCAAAAGCTCATCGGGCCCATATGAGGACTACGCCACAGTTCAATCCGACGTAGGAAGGTGACACGTTTGAACTGGACATAATACAGAGAAGCTGTAGCAAAACTATAGTGAGCTGCCTATAGACCATTTCACAAGATGTAAACAACACTGGTCCAGAAACACTTCCTGTTTCAGTTTGTAACTGTTTTCTTTATTTCACATGTAAAGAAAACATCTTAAAGATGTTTGTTTAACTTTTTGATTCAGTTTTAAATGTTCTGTTGGTTGTAATTTATCCCAGCTTTTATGTAGTGTTAAAAAACTGAAACAGGAAGTGCTTCTGGACCAGTGTTGTTTACATCTATTGAAATGGTCTATAGAGAGTACTGCCGGCCATGTTGCTGCCAATGTAGATCGCTTCAAATCAGTCGCTACTTTTGTTGTGCTTATCATGATAATCTTCACAATTGAACGCAACTTTAAAGAACTTTGAAGCCTAAATACAATTGGCAGAAGTAAAAAGCTAAATACGAACTACATACGGACACATGACTTCAATGTCACCACCATTAAACGTCCACCTTAACGGTAGGGTAGGCAATTTTAGAGAGGCTAGCAATAGCAAGTTAAAATCAATTTTTACCTTAAGGCTTAAATTAGTTATGTATTTAATTATTGCGTTAAATTATCTCATGTCTTAAAGTGTATGTGTCTAATGTTTGCTACATGTAAGAAGTGTACTTTCTTGGGGCAGATAAATAAAAAGGGAGTTTGTATCTGACTACTTGTATTCATTGATGAAAATATAGGCGTGCAGTAATACCGAAAAGTGAGGATGCAACGTATCGTACTCGAATTGAATCGTGAGACCAGTGATGAGTCACACCCCTAATAACATTTAGGCCGTGTGTCCACCAAAGCGTTTTTAGCCAGCTGAAAACGCTAGATGCTCTGAAGACGCCGTGCTTTGGGCGCTTGAGAGCGTTTTGGCAGCGCAGCGTTTTTCCTGTTGAGACGTTTCGTTGCTATGATACAGAATATTTGCAGCAGTTTGAATGTTGTGACAGTTGGTCGGTGTGGTTTAGTCCCGCCCCTCCTCCACTGTGATTGGACGGCTGGGTAAAATGTGACAGTGATGAGCGCTGCGTTTTATCCAAAGTTGAACATTTTTCAACTCCCAGCGACCAGTAAAAACGCTGGGTGCTCGGCGCTTCAGCGTGAAAAAAATGCTCAGCGCCTCGGTACGCTCATGGCGTTTAAAAAACACGGCGCTCCCATTGAAAACAATTGAAAACATACTCCAGGGGCGTGGAAAAAAGCTTTGGTGGACATTTTGCGCGTTAACGTCTAGGGGTAGGGTGTCCCGATTCTTGTTGAGATCGAGGGGTAGGGCTACATATCCCTCGAAACTGAGATTTTTCAGAGGCACACTCCAAACGGAGGGCTACGAGAAAGTTCAAGGAATGCATCGGAAATCACCAGCGAGATGGCTTTGCAAACGGTTAAACATTTAAATTTAGCGCCAGATAATTCCACCACTGTCACAGTCCTTCGTCTGCACCATCCTGTCTGCGTCTCCAGCACTACACTTCCCATGATCCTCTCGTCTGCACACCTGAACTCACTCCCTCATCAGCCTCCCGTTCAGCGTCCTGTTCATCTGTTTCACCTGTCTTCACCTCATTATGTTTGATTCTTCCATGTATTTAGTTCCCTCTGTTTCATTCGGTCCTTGTCGGTCAATGTTTAATGTTACCTGGTGTTACTCTGTCTTCCTGCCTGAATTCCGAATTAAATTATATCTTCAGTGTGAATCTGGACTCCTCCTATTCCTTCCGCCTGCACTCCTGCTCTCCTGCACCATACCCCGTGACAGATTCACCGACCCAACTGCAACATGACCGCAGTGGCTTTTCGGGGGATTCTCTGCCCGATTCGGCGGCCCCGCTTGATTCTGGTCCCCCGAAAGCCTGCGCTCACCGTCAGCCCTGCAAAGCTCGAGCTCTCCTCTCCGCTGGTTCCGCCCAGCCACGCCGAGCCCGAGTGCTACTCTCCACTGGTTCCGTCCAGCCCCGCCGAGCCCGAGCTCTCTTCTCCGCTGGTTCCGTCCAGCCTCTCCGACCCCGAGCTCTCCGCTCCGCTGGTTCCGTCCAGCCTCTCCGACCCCGAGCTCTCCGCTCCGCTGGTTCCGTCCAGCCACGTCCAGCCCGCGCCAGAGACCGTCCAGCCCGCGCCAGAGACCGTCCAGCCAGCGCCAGAGACCGTCCAGCCAGCGCCAGAGACCGTCCAGCCAGCGCCAGAGACCGTCCAGCCAGCGCCAGAGACCGTCCAGCCCGCGCCAGAGACCGTCCAGCCCGCGCCAGAGACCGTCCAGCCAGCGCCAGAGACCGTCCAGCCAGCGCCAGAGACCGTCCAGCCAGCGCCAGAGACCGTCCAGCCAGCGCCAGAGACCGTCCAGCCCGCGCCAGAGACCGTCCAGCCCGCGCCAGAGACCGTCCAGCCTGCCCCAGAGACCAGGATCCCACCCAGCCTCCCTCTCCCACCTCCTCCCATCATGCATCCGTCAGCCCCTCCGTCTGCCAGCTCCCCTGACCTAGCCTGGTCGTTGGATCCCCGGCCTTCGCCTCACACCTCCTCCATCTGGACACTTCCTCGGCCCCCTGTCCCATCTGCTCCCCCGTGGCTCTTACCTCCCTCAGCTCCTCCATGGCCCCTAAGTTCACCACCTCGGCCAGGCTCCTTCGACCCTCCAGATTCCCTTCGCTCCCTCGTCATCCTCCCTTCACCTTTGGACCTCCTTCCTCTGGCTCCGCCCCGTCATGTCACCCCCCCGGTTCTGTCGGACTCCTCACTCCCTCCAGTCACCCGTCAGCCCTCACGCCCTCTGACCTCACCGTGTCCCTCTGTGCCCCTGTCGTCACTTCAGTCACCAGAGCCTACGGTGTCACCATGGTCCCTCGGTCCCTCCTCAGCACCCAATGTCGTCTGTCCCTCAGCTTCACCCTGGTCTCCTCTCCCATCTGCTCCGCCCCTGTCAGTCGGCCCCCTGGTGTCGTCAGCCCCAGTTCCATCGGCTCCACCAGGGGTCCTCCCTCCATCTGCTCCGCCCTGGTCTCGCCCTCAGCCTGCTTCGCCCTGGGGACGCCCTTAGCCTGCTCCGCCCTGGGGACGCCCTCAGCCTGCTCCGCCCTGGTCTCGCCCTCAGCCTGCTCCGCCCTGGCCACGCCCCGCTCAGCCCCCAGTTCGTCCCCCTCCTTCCTCTGTTCTGCGGCGTGAGGTCACGCCTCCCGGGAGGGGGGAGTTCTGTCACAGTCCTTCGTCTGCACCATCCTGTCTGCGTCTCCAGCACTACACTTCCCATGATCCTCTCGTCTGCACACCTGAACTCACTCCCTCATCAGCCTCCCGTTCAGCGTCCTGTTCATCTGTTTCACCTGTCTTCACCTCATTATGTTTGATTCTTCCATGTATTTAGTTCCCTCTGTTTCATTCTGTCCTTGTCGGTCAATGTTTAATGTTACCTGGTGTTACCCTGTCTTCCTGCCTGAATTCCGAATTAAATTATATCTTCAGTGTGAATCTGGACTCCTCCTATTCCTTCCGCCTGCACTCCTGCTCTCCTGCACCATACCCCGTGACAACCACGCACTTTATTTACTATTTATAATAACACTATAGTCGTTTAAATTAAGAAATGGTATACTAAATTACCTTTCCAATCAGAAAAGACATAGATTTCGAGGAAGGGATGTTATAATCATCATGTTTATTCAAAGTTAAGAGCAGCTGCGCTGATTGTCAGTTGTTGTCATGAGGAAATCCTGTAAAAACTCTGTAACGGCAGACTCAGAGCCAATAGGGAAATATATTTCAAACCCTTGGCCCTTGTAACTCTGTTTTAAGGGCCAAGGGCTACACTCGAAAACAAGGGGTAGGGCCAAGGGGTGAATTGGGATTGAGCCTTAGGCATCGATAGTGCTGACATAGAAAAGCATAGATCCGAGTCTTTAGACGTGAACCGCTCCAGGTAGAATGTCACGAGTTGCCATCTCGTAATTACGGTAATAATGGCATGGCAGCATAAGCTCGTTGTTCTGATTCAGGAGGAACTTTTTATTCTCAAAAAGGAACATTACACAGAGTTGAAGATGGGAAAAAAGTGTAGTAGGACCTAAACTCACTTTTAAACTGACAGATAACTGGTTAAATCATTAATGTTCTTTCCTCAGCTGGGGTAAATGGTCAGATATAAAATGGTGCTCGAAAGGATTCCTGACATCTTTTCAGCTGAGAGTGGAACCCTACCAAGGGACCTGGGACGACACGGCCGCAAACAATATCAGGTGATGATTTTATTTAATTTAAAACTTATTTTGGAATCATAACAGCATTCCATAACAAGCTGCATAAACATGTCACTGCATGAGACTCATCTGACACAGATATAAAGTGAACAAGAGTTATTTAACAACAAAATACAATACAAATAAATAAAGGTTCCAAAAGGGTTTTTTTTTTCCGTAGTGATGCAGTAGTAGAAGAATCATTTTGGGTTCTCCAAAGAACTGTTCTGCCATTTTTTCCTCCCCTTTAATAACCTTCTCCGCAATGGAAAGGTTCCAATGATATTCAAAGGTTTTTCATGGATACCAATAAAGAACTTTCATTATTAAAATCCACCTGTGGTGAAAATCAAGCTTTTTAAGTTGTTTATGCGTCTATGTGGTGTTTTAAATATGCTTTGAGATAAACCATGTGTAAATTCATAAGTCGACAGCATTGCTGAGTATTTTCTGCTTAAAGGTGCCCTCTGGCATTTAAAATCAAATCATACACCATATTCCATACCAGATGGGGGCAGTATACCTCCAGAAATACCTCCATGGCCGCGCGCACTCTCATGTCTTCAAACAACACAGGCGAGCGCTGTGTTGCTCTGTCTCCCTCGTGCATATTAATCAAATCAATTGACACGATAGTAAAAGGTTGGAAGGTCGCAGATTCACGTGGAGCATTTGCAGATTTTCAGAGATTAGAGACTGAATGAACAACATCTCAATACTAAATTATAAAGGCGGTGCATTTCGACGATATGGGAAAATTAAAGCCCAAGCTATTATTTCTATTTTTATGGTATTCGTTTTGTTCATATTACATTTTTATCATTAGTTTTAATTAATTTGACAGACAGCATTCCCTGATGTGGACCAAGCTAGAGTCTTTCAGAGCTGCCAACTCTCACAACACTTTTCACACACTCTCACGCCACACATCAATTTTGTCATGCACAGAAAAGGACACGGAGACCGATGTCGGCTCTCAGATTCTGTTAATTTTATTACGCAATTCAAACAATAAATACCGTTTTGGCGCTTTACACGATAGATCCCTTACGCACGTGAACCGATCATCTCTACTAGCTAATGGTAAAAGAACACGAACACAAGATACAGTCTCTTGACAAAGTATGTTACAACTTACCAAAATGTATTTCTCATGCATAATATCGACCAATCAATTTTTTTTTTAACTCATCCCTGAACTGAAATGTAGTAGTGGGCTGTATTTTCCACACAACTGACATCAGGTTCAAGTACACACATGCCGCACGACTTACTCGTCTATTGCAGTTTGGCTGGTGGTAATGTTGTCTGCCCGCATACCGCCTCCCATGGCCGAAACTGGTATTACGACACCTGCCGGGCCGGGGCTAGTAATTTAGCATGCTAATTCAGGTTAATATCTCGGCAGCACTATAACTTGTCATTTTTTTAATGACATCATCAACCTTATTTCTTCTCATTCTTTTGATGCGTGTAGCTCATTTTTGGGATATTTTAACCTCAATTTTTACAGATGGCTCCTTTAAAACTGCAGTGAACCAGACAGTCTCAAAAACACGGTTTGAAATCGCTGGTGTTTCTGACGTCATAAACGACCTTGTAACCAATCAGATCAACGTGTGATCGTCAACCAGTGGATCTCTGAGCTGAGTGAGTGAGTGGAGGCGGGGCTCATTTGCATATTCACAGAACTACGTGTTGAGTTTTATTCAAGATATTTTAGGGCATGAAGAATTTTTTGTCAAGGAAAAAAAGTTTAAATATGTAATTTTGGTGATTAAATGAGTTTGGATACAAATGTTGGCAAACGGGAGACTTATAACAGTGCAGGACAGTTGTCTCAAAGGGCAGTTCTGGTTGTCACTCACATAATTAAACAAATGTATAAACAGAACAGTAGCTGTCCAAACAGGACTGACACTGTAGTCTTGCTGCATTTTCTCCAGGTTCAACTGCAGTGGAAATGCAGAACTACTGCAAGGATCTGGCATGTCGTGGGGCATTTGGGGTGACTGGAGTGAGACGTGTGGAGGAAAAGGAATCTGTGGCATCGAGACGATGGTGGAGCAACCGCAGGGAGTCGGAGATGACACAGCCCTCAATGACGTGCGCATGTTTTGCTGTGATTGAACTGAAGGGGTGTTTCAGAAAAAATTATTTGGTGGAATTTTTAAATAAATCATCAGTAAATCGTATCTTCTAGTAGGGCTTAACTGGGTAGAATGAATTGAGAAGATTTGTTTTATTGTAATTATGTTTTTTTTTCCACTTCACATTTAATGGACGACACTGAGAACAGCAGAAAAATCCAATATTAAAAGATATTAAACATACTGAATAATTTCCTTATGTTTCCTCACGGTTGTGACTACTAGTCATCAGTCTAGAAGACAGCCTACATTTGAATTTCTATGAAGTTACTACATGTGATTCTGTGAAAGGACATTAAAAATGTAAATCAAGTAGGCTACTGTATGCTGAGTGTTTCTTCATAAGTCAGTTCTTAAAGTAATGTTCTGGGTTCTATGAAAGTAATGTTCTGGGTTATTTGGTGTTCCCATTTCCACCACAAAAGCAAAACTATGCATTGGTAAATCTTAATTAAGTCATACTAAGTAGGGGTGGGCGATATGAAAAAAATATCATATCACGATTTTTTTAGGAAAATCACGATCACGATTTTTTATCACGATTCTTTTTCAAGTTGGTTTTAATATTTTGCAAGTGGCTGTTCATTACAGCCAAACTAATGTCCCTATGTTAAAAACAAAGCCTTAGGTAACAAAAGAAAAAAGAAAGCCACACATTTAGGCCAGTGGCGAAGATAAAAATCTTTGTCATTATTTTCTTTGTTATTAAAAAAATAAGACAAGATAAACATTACACAAATTAATATTCATATTAAATAAATAGTGCTTTATTTTTTCAGATGCAGTAGGTGTATTTAGCAGTTGCATTGAAGTAATTAAATGAACAAATATGAAATTAAAAACTACATAGACTTCACTGAATAAATTGATTCTTATTAAAGATATATTAAAGTTCTCAGTCAGTGAGTGATTTTCTCCTTGTGTTTTGTTGTTTTAACACTAAAGGGATAGTTCCCTCAAAAATGAAAATTGTCTTAATTTACTCTCTCAAGATGTTTTAAACCCAAATAAGTTTCTTTCTTCTGTTGAAAATAAAAGTTATTTTGAATAATGTGGGTAACCGAACAGTTGCTGGTCCCCCTATAGTTTTTTTTATAGGTTCTCTCCTGGAAGTTAATGGGGACCAGCAACTGTTTGGTTACCCACATTAAAAAAAAATTGTCTTTTGTGTTCAGCACAAGAAAGAAATTAATACAGGTTTGGAACAACATTAGAGTGAGTAAATAATGACAGATTTTTTTTTTTTTTGTGTGAACTATCCCTTTAAGGACAAGCGGCAGTAGGCTACTATTCCTGTTGCTTTTAGACCAGCACGCGACGCGTTTAATATAGACGCATATTACACCAGATATTCTCTCTGTAGAGTGTCCAGTAATACACACACAACTCGTGTAAATGCAAACACTCCTGTCTTTATTGATGCGTTACCACTTCCTTTTAACAGGGGTCGCCAACATGACGTTAACATCAATACAGATATATTTAAAGTGATAGTGCCACAACCCTACATCCCCTTTCTTCCAGATAGCACGTTAAACAATTTAACAACCCACTGAACTTACATCATGTACTGAATTCATCTTATAATCAGTCCATTTAGACAATTTTGGTGACACAAAACATAAAACATGGTGAGGTATGAGCAACACAGTTGTTTTAGTTTTTTAGCCATTTCCCGACATAGTCCTGATAACGCTTATTGGGTTGGCTAACTCTGCCTGCTCGAGTCACCACCAACTGTCTCTCAGATGAAGCAGCAGTATTGGCCCCTGATGTAATATTAGGAGGTGTAGGTGGATTGCTTTTAATCACTGATGTGATATTAGGAGATGTAGGTGGTAGGTTGGCATTTTGAACAGTTTCTCTACAAGGTGCAAGTGGTGGGTTGTCATTTTGGGCAGTTTCTCTATCCGATACTGGTGATGAGGTGGACCTCATTGGTACATCCTCCTCAGGGCTTACCATTGGATTTTCATCAACCAGTAGAAGATGTCGCCTGTTCCTAATATATCTCTTTCCTTGTGACGCTAATACATAGCTATTAGGCTGCTGAGCTGGGCCTTCCACTCTTGCCACTTGATCAAACCCACGTTCCGTGTGTACTCTGACTGTTTGCCCTGGTCTTAGTGCAGAGAGACGATGTGCACTGCGATCATAATACACTTTCCCCCTTGTTCTATGTTTGGAGATGGTAGCAGCCACGTTAACTTGGATAGCAGGCCTAAGCATGTCTGTGGTTACTGGCAGAAAGGTCCTGGTTTGCCTGGACATGAGACGCTGAGCAGAAGAAGGGAGCCCATCACGAGGAATGTGTAGAATGGCTGCTTGGATATCTGTACCATCATGGTGGCACTTCTCCAGCAGGTGCTTAGCGGATCTCACTGCACGCTCAGCAAGCCCATTAGATTGTGGATAATAAGGACTGCTGCGGATGTGTTTAAAATCCCATGCTTGTGAAAAGTCTGTAAAGTCCCTTCCAGTGAATTGGGTCCCATTATCAGTCATAAGTGTGTGTGGCACACCATGTGTTGCAAAGTGTCGCTTCAACTTCGCAATGACCGTGTTGCTGGTCATGTTGGGGAGGTAATCCAGTTCAAACCACCCTGAGTATGAGTCCACCAGAACTAGATGCATTTTACCATGCCACTCAAATAAATCAGCTGCAGTAAATGACCATGGTACTTCAGGAACATTATGGAGTTGCATTGGTTCCTTTGTGTGATGTGCTGTCAAAGCGTTGCATGCAGCACAGCGAGACACCTCTCTTTCGATATCCGTGTACATTGAGGTCCAGTACATAGTCTCTCTAGCTCTGCGTTTGGTAGCTTCAATTCCAGGATGACCCTGGTGTAGTTGACCCACGTAAAACGTTTGCAATGCTGCAGGAATTATTAACCTTTGCCCACGCAGAAGTAGTCCATCTTCTACTGTCAACTCTTCCTTCATGGAGAAAAACGGACGCAACTGTTGCGGCAGCTCCTTGGAGGTGCTGGGCCAGCCATGCATGATGACTTCAACTAGCTGTTGACAGATAACATCACTCTTTACTGCATTTCGTAATTCATCCGTACGACGTGAGGAGAGCACCTGGACAGCCATCACTTCTAGTAAATCATCAGTAAGTGGGGGCTCAGACTCAGGTAAGTGTGCACGTGACAATGCATCTGCAACAAACAGTTCCTTGCCACGCTTATACATAACATCCAAGTCATAACGTTGCAATTTAAGCATCATACCCTGCAGACGTGATGATGCGGTGTGCAGTGGTTTCCTCAGGATAGTTATTAGTGGCTGATGATCCGTTTCAGCAATGACAGGACGGCCATATATGAAATCATGAAACTTTTTAGCTGCAAACACCAGTGCTAACATCTCTTTTTCAATCTGAGCATACCTGGATTCAGTCGGTGTAAGGGCACGTGATGCGAATGCCACCGGCCTCCCGTCTTGGAGACACACCGCTCCCAGACCATGTTGGGAAGCATCTGCTGATATAACCACTGGCTTTGATGCATCAAAAAACTGAAGCACAGGGGGCTTAGTCAGTGTCTGCTTCAGCTTGGTGAAAGCTGCATCATGGCTCTCATGCCAGTGCCACTCCACGTCGTGGTGTATCAGTTGTCTCAGGGGACCAGTCATGTCACTGTACCGGGTAATAAATTTGGATAGATAGTTCGTCATGCCCAGAAACTGTTGTAGGGCCTGTTTGTCCTGTGGCCTCTCCATCTCACAGACGGCTTTGATCTTTTCCTGATCTGGCTTAACACCATCAGCAGTTAACAGGTGCCCCACATAATGTACACAGTTGACTCTAAATTTGCACTTGTCAGGATTAAGCTTCAGATTGATGGCGCGAATCCTGTTCAAAACCTGTGTTAGGCGTTCATCATGTTCTGATACTGTACGCCCCCAAATGAGGATATCATCAACCACAATCTCACAAGGTTGTCCTGCAAATAGCTGTTCCATGACGTTTTGGAAGACCTCACTGCCTGTACATATGCCATACGGCATTCTCAGGAACCTATATCGGCCATAAGGTGACATGAATGTTGTGAGCTTAGAGGATACACGGTCCAGGGGTATTTGCCAAAACCCACACTTGGCATCTAATATACTAAATATTTTGGCACCAGGCATGTCTGCAATAATTTGGTCAATTGATTTAATCGGATGGCGGGGTCTGAGGAGGGCCCGATTTAGATGCACTGGGTCAATGCACAGTCTCACTGTTCCATCTTTTTTTTTCGCTGCAACCATGGCAGATGACACCCAGGGCAGTCATTCGGTCCAGCTCCGCCTTAACCTTATCCTTCATGGCGATTGGGATCCTGCGGGCAGCACATATTGTAGGGGCAACAGTGTCATCTATTCTCATATGATATATCACTGGTAATTTGCCTACGACGTTAGTGTCAAACAGGTCTTTAAACTCCAGTATTTCTGGAGCTTCTGGTTGCAGCATATGGACATCAGGTCCGAGACGTATAAGACCAATAGCCATACTGTCCTGTAGTCCTAGTATGGGTTTTACATCCCTATTGACCACATGAAACTTGAACTGCCCCTGTGTACAATGCAGTGTTACAGTGCCATCAGTTTTAATTGACTCACCTCCATAAGCCACTAAATTGACCTTTTCATCTGGGTCCACATATACTGTGTGGTCAACCGCATGCAGCATTTTCCTGGGCAGCACATTACATTTAGCACCAGTGTCCACTTTTACCTTCAGCTGTCCCGTTCCGTTCTTCATTTCGAGCGTGGCGAAGATTTCCCCCTTCTGTGCGGGTGTCAGTATTGTATCACAGTAGAAAGTATCATCCATATGATTGTCTGGTTCAATTGTCACTTCATTCACTCTACCCATTTCTCTTCTTCTGTATGAATTGGGGGCTTTGGGGCGAACTATGGCCTGCGCAGGAGCCGATCGACAACACCTAGCAAAGTGATTAAGTTTTCCACAATTATTGCATATCTTATTAAGAGCAAAACACTTGCTGCGGTCAGGTGAGTGTTGGCCATTACAATTGCTACAGCGAGCCTTCTGAATCGAGCAGACTTCAGCTTCCTTATGAAGTTCCTTAGAGCTTTTCTCTGACTGTTCATGGAGCATGCTGATGCTAACTGCCAGTGCAAGGGTGAGATTTTTTTCACGTAATAACTGTTTGCGTAGGATGTCACTCTGTATCCCGCAAACGATGCGATCCCTGATCAACTCCTCACACAGCACGCCAAAATCGCATTTTTTCGCCAGTATTTTTAAAGTTGAGATATACGTCTGAATAGACTCACCGACTCCTTGATTAGTGGTGTTAAACACATGTCTGTCCATGATAACGTTTTTCGCTGGCAAACATAGTTCAGCAAACTTTACCAATAGAGTCGCTGGATCTTCGTGGTTTTCCCCCTCTCCATAAACAAAGGAATCCGACTTTTCCACAGCCCCCGGGCCGACTAGGTTCAGTAGCGTGTAGGCTTGAACTTTCTTTGACTTATCCGACAGTCCTGCCTTGCAATAGATTGTCCACTCTTTCTCAAATTTCCGCCAGTTATCAGCAACATTGACGTCAAACACTAATGGATCTATACGGCGGAGTCCTTGAGCCATTATCAGCCGCTTCTGACACCATGTAGAGTATCCAGTAATACACACACAACTCGTGTAAATGCAAACACTCCTGTCTTTATTGATGCGTTACCACTTCCTTTTAACAGGGGTCGCCAACATGACGTTAACATCAATACAGATATATTTAAAGTGATAGTGCCACAACCCTACACTCTCAAATGTTTGCTTTCACTTTAGACACAGCCTGTTTATGTAAACATTGTGTGTATTTAACAGTATTAGCTTAAAGGAACACTCCGACTTTTTGGGACTTTAGCCTATTCACCTTACCCCCCAGAGTTAGATAAGTCCATACATACCTTTTTCATCTCCGTGCGTGCTATAAGTCTGTTTGACGCACCCACCGCTAGCCTAGCTTAGCACAAAGACTGGATGTGAATGGTTGCAGCTTTCATACTAATCCAAATGAGTGACAAAATAACGCAAACGTTTTCCTATTTACATGTTGTGGTTTGTATAGTCACAGAGTGTGCAAATATCAAGGCCATATGAGACACAGACATCTTTTGACCGTATAAATACTATATTTTCTGAAGGCGAAGCACTGCTACTTGGGCAGAGTGATAACAATCACCTGAGACGCACCGTGACGAGGAGCAGAGAGTTCGCTTCGCTCAGCGTTGGAATAAAGAGTCAGCAATTACTAACGTTAGATAGAAAAGCATAGTTTATCATGGGTGTTTGCTTTATTGTATGAGCTGTGACAATAAACAGGGGAGACCAGGTAATACAGTACCATGTTTCATTGATTTCCAACCAAAAACGCACCCAGATTTATAAATATCACATGAATAAATAATTATTATTACAGGAATCAATATATTTTAAATGCAATTTAACCAAATGAACCAAATGTATTCAACAGTAGCCTATATAATATACAGTATTGCATTACTATAGGATAGAATAAGGGGAAAGTAATAGCACAAATTGTTTTTGCACAATGAACTCACAGCCTATCGTACCCTTTTGCACGCTCAAGTTCGTTATTTCCATGGTTATTTCAAATTTAGGCTACTAGGCGCGCCGCGCGCAGGGTGCAAGTTCAACGCGGTAAACGCGCTCGTTTTTTTTTCCCAAGCGCGTCCGCACCGCATCAAGATAAAAACATATTCATACCCTAATCATATAATAGTGTCACTAACGTTACATTAGATCTGGCTAAAGGCACTGTTACAGTAGGTCATCTAAAAACATAACGGAACACTTACCTCAGCCGCAGGTGATCCACTTGTCCTGTCTGTGCTATCGATGGGATGGCCGTATCCTTCAGCACATTATGGTCCGTGTGGCAAATTCCATTTTTTCAAAATAGTCGTCCTCATTGAAATGTACCGAGCAAACATAATGTCCCTTGATAAGGTGTGTTTGGATAAATATCCAGAGTAAGTTAGCCATTTCTTCATCCAGTCAGCGTTTTTAGTTGGAATTCTGTGAAACATGGTATTACCTCCCCTGTTTACTGTCGCAGCTATTTACAATAGAGCGAAAACCCATGACTCTAAACTACGCTTTTACTATTTATAAATTGCTGACTCTATTACCCAAACACCGAGCGAACTCTCCGCTCCTCACCACGGCGTGTCTCCGGTGATGCGGTTATTACGCCGTCAAAGTAGCAGTGCTTCGCCTTTAGAGAATAGTTCCCAGGTTTTATACGGTTAAAAGATGTCTGTGTCTCATTTGACTTTGTTATTTGTACATTATGTGACTATACAAATCACAACATGTAAATAGGAAAACGTTTGCGTTATTTTGCCACTCATTTGGATCAGTATGAAAGCTGCAACCAGTCACATCCAGTCTTTGTGCTAAGCTAGGCTAGCGGTGGGTGCGTCAAACAGACTTATAGCACGCACGGAGATGAAAAAGGTATGTATGGACTTATCTAACTCTGGGGGGTAAGGTGAATAGGCTAAAGTCCCAAAAAGTCGGAGTGTTCCTTTAATAAGACTCGAGAGATAACTTAGTCCAGTATTCAGGCGCTGTTTGACAGACTTCTAGTGCATGTGAGCGTTGGGGGTTATGCGGTCAGGAAAGCGCACGTTAGAACAGCGCATCGGCGTGAATTAAATGTTTAACCGGCAAGGCTTATGCAAATAATGAACTTTTGTGAATTGCGGTGTCCCGTACCTATTCCTTAACGTGTGATCATGTGTAGGCTACGTCGCGTTGTACAGTTGAGAGACGGAGGCGCCAGAACTGAACTGATAAAATGCACTGTAACACGATACTACGATATTTCTTCAAAAGCAGATCGTGGAGACATTTTAATCGTCCACGATTAAAAATCGTCATATCGCACACCCCTAATACTAAGTCATAAATCACAACAAAAAGACGGAATTGTGACACAAATTAGAAATTATGGCGTATTATTCAGAACTATAGATTAAGTCAATTTTTACTAGTCTAATGTCGAAATGATTAAAACAAAAAGTAGAAATTATGACAAGTCAATTAGGAGATCAAATAACGAGACATTTCTGTCATAATTAGCTACCTTTTAAGTAATAATTTTGTCTTTTTGTTTTATAATTATGCTGTAGTTTTACAGTCTATGGTAGTATGTCATAATTACGATTTACCAAAGACTACTTGTCTTATGTGGCAGAAATAGTAGACTTCCATAGGTTTTAGTTGAAAATTACTCAAAAAAAAAAAAAAAAAAAAAAAAAACATTAAAAATCAGTAACGCTAATTGTTTTACTCACCATGTTGCTCTTGTATAAAACCATGGATGACCGTTGTTTTTTCCTGAACACAAAATAAAACTTATAAAGATGTCCCTCGCGCTTATGGAATTGAACACTCTGTAAAACGTTTTATAGAAAATATGTAAAAGTCGTATTTAGACCATGATTTAGACAATAGTTTGTTTCCATGAAGTGATTATCTCTCTAGGTTGTAACTTGTCGGTTGACAGTCATGTCAGAATGAGAGTTAACAGATTTGAGCGCGAATTTGTACGCAAATGGGGAGGGGGTTCTAGGCTACTACAATGAGCTCCCTCACTTCCGGTTCTGGCGCTGGGGTTCTGAAACTGGTGGTGCTGCGGGTCTGCAGCTGGATATATCTCGTTTCAGAACCAACGCCAGAACCCCAGCGCCAGAACCGGAAGTAAGGGGCGGAGTTACGTTCTAACCAACACCAGAGCCAGGAACGTAAGTGAGGGGCGGAGCTTAGGTTTGAAACCTAATAACGCCACCTAACGTAATTTGAAGGGTATTTTATAAATGAAACAGCTTTTATTGAACAAGAAACGTCCTTCTCTCTACGTATTTATGTTATGATACTACATTACAGTAGGCTACAATATATAGGCCCTAAGCATTTTAAAACATTGATTTTGTGTAATATAATTGTACATAGTTTCAGTTATTCGTTTCATTGTATTATGAGTACTTCCTGATCATGATGGTGAAAAAATAATACTCGAAACTTATGGGCATTTTAATGTATAACAGAGTTTAATAATTTTAGCTAAGCAGTTTATACATAGGCCTACGTGTAGATTTATGAAGGTAAGACCTTTGTTTGTTTGTTTTTTGTTTTTTATGAAGGAGTTAACTTTCTATAATAAAGCTTTGAAAGATATAAAACAAGACAAGCATTGGAGGTTTTCAAAATTATTCACAATTTGATAACTCTATACCTCTGTGATATTTTATGCTCTATTTATTTATTTATTTATTTATTGTGTTTACAAAAGTCTTAATTGTTTTGATATTGAAGATATGTATTTGTAAGATGATTTTGATTGTTTAATTAAAAAAAAAAACGCATGGGTATTTTTATAAAATATACTTTATTTCACAAGAACATGTGCACCATGCATTTTTTCGTGTAAAATAATAATGTCAACATCTAAAAAAGAGAGAAATTTCGGCATTGTTTTGTTAGAAATCTATACAAAATGACCAATTCAACCCAAGCTAGGCCTGTTTTATCACAACAATCTTGTATAAATTTAACTTACAATGTATCAAATGAGGAACTCACTCTCAGGCCCGTTTTGTCCTTACATTCTTGCTAAAATAATTATAATGCAAAAATAATAATTGCCCCTCCCTCACTTCTGGTTCTGGCACTGGGGTTCTGAAACTGGGGTTCTGAAACTGGTGGTGCTGCGGGTCTGCAGATGGAGATATCTCGTTCTAAAACTTTTGCACACTCGTTTAGTTTAATGATGTACTTGCGCCTCCTGCAGGATCTTTTGGCTCGACAGTCAAAATGAGGTCTACTCTCAGCAAATCTCATAGACTGTAAAAGATAAATCTAAAAACCTAGAAGAATACGCGGTTATAATTGTTTGAACTTTTTGATGTTTGCATTTGCAGGCCTACCAAATATTTTTAAATGATTAATGTAAACATATTATGTATTTAAAGTCCCCGTGAAATCAAAATTGAACCTATTTACTTTGTTAGCGCATATTACTAGTCTTGTGGTGAACAATTAATCCGTGCAAGTGAATATATATTAAAAAAATGTTTTACCTTAGTAATCTTTAATCAAAATCTGAAAAGTTACTTCCGGTCTGGAACGGTTTCTTTTTCTGATGACGTAGGCTTCACAGTTTGGGTGGGGAAACGCTTAACCACTCCCCTCAAACCGTTAGTTTGCTATGAGCGAGAGATGGAGAGGAGGAGCGCTAGAGTAAAATCCTGCCCTCTCTTCAATATTCCGTTTCACTTGGAAATACGTCACTGCACTGGAGAAAAATCGTTTGCAACTTCCGGTTCACGGGGACTTTAATTATAAATTATTCATATGAATGTGATTCTGTCATCATTTGATCTTATATTTTGTATTTATTTATCTTATAAATGATTACCTGTGACGCAAATTTGTTTCAGATGTAACTTGGATGTTTCATTAACTAAATAACAGTTTTTCTGTGTGAAATTGAATGTATAAACTCTGCAAAGATATTTATGACAATATGTATGAATAATATGGATTCTGATGTTTACAGTATTATAATACGCTGTTAAATATGTGTTAAATGTGTAGACTAGTAGAGACACAATCATTTCGTGGTGTAAAGTGAAGTCTTCCTTCCTGTACCAAACAGTCGGCGGAGGCCGTGACCATGACGTCACCACGTGACGCAATCACGCACGAGCGTGCTCCTGTCAGCTGATCAGCGAGCCGCTGCGGAATCAAGTCGCGTCGCTGCGATATTTTCATAAAATAAACGACATAAAGAACATGAGACGATAAAGTCCTACTCCGGTGAGTAAAACACACACCGACATTCAATCTGTCACTCAACCGGACACTGATAGTGACGCGCGGTCGTATAATAATGATGATAAACACACTGATGAACGGGCCAGAGGTCAATATAAACACGACATGTCTACACAAACATACACACTGACATCATTTACAGTATATTCATATGCACAATGAACACACAATGAAGAGTACATAATCCATATGGATGTCCACAAACACTACACATTTATACCACACACACATATAGCTAGCTAAACCTATTCGTGTATTTTATACTAATACATCTTCAATCAAACTGTACACAGTATACATGAACAGCAAAATTTACAGTCAGGTGATTTTCAATTCAAATAAATTAATTATAATATAACGTTACGCAGCTGATGGTCAGTGTGCTGACAGATATGAAAATTAGGTTTCATTTTAAACTCTTTTATCAAATTACTTTACTTGTCATTTCAGTGCCTCTAATTAGAATAGCAATATAACCAACAGTAATGATTGTTTGGAAACATGTTTCCTTATCGGCCATTGATTGGTCATTCACACACACATTTATGTTTACAAACTTTTTTGTACATGCATAGCAGCCCATGATATTAATGTCACCTATCAGACATTTTTTTTTCTGGGACATGGTCATATTTTATGTTTTTATAATGGATTTGCACTCTTAGCGGCAGTTTGTTTTGTTTATTATTATGATTATCACCATTATAAGGGTTTTATTGTGTACGACAGGTCATGTTTAAAAGCATTGCACTAGCATGTGAAATATTACTCAAATTTCACTAAAAGTGTTTATTAGACAGAATAAAGAAGAGAGACACTGCTGCTAAATCCATATAACCTTAAAATCAGCTGATGTTTGTCTGATATCTCAGTACATTAGTCTAGTGATGTTCTGTTGTGTTGTTGACTTTCAGAAAGATCAGAAAGCTTGTGAATTCATTGGTTGTGTTGTGCCATTCATTGATTACTTTGAGAGGGTTTGGTTTGATTCGTCTGCTGTTGTGAGTGTGTGTGTCAGACAGACAGAGAGCGACGGCAGCGTCAGGAAAACACATTATTCTTTCTAAATCGGCAGAGGAATCGTTTCAGGATGAAGTTGGTTCATGTAGTGAAAATTAAACACGTGTTTCGCCGGTTCAGGTTTAATTTGAGGAGACGCAAGCATGTCAGGTAAAGCGAGTCAGTTTTATATATGTGTGTGTGTGTTTTAATTTATTAATTTTTAGAACATTTTTAATGATCTGCATTATATATATTGCAATATTGGACAGAAGTCAAGAAGTAAATCTGTGTTCATTGAACAATGCTATAATTTAACTTTGAAATGTTTTATAAAGCAGTTTCTTGTCTTCGAAATATTGCTTAAACAAATGATGTTGGATTACGGTTATGTATGTACAGTATATAGTAAATCTGGTTTCATTTCCATGGTGAAAGCAGAAACTAGCAACCATGGTGAATGGTAAAAGCTTGTTTTGTGGTGTTTTATTGGACTAGCACTTAGTTAAGTGTTCAATAGTACTGCATAACGTTACATAACAAGCACACTGTGTCTGGATTCTGCTTCGATTTTATTCTGCTGTGATTTTAATTACCAGTTCAATCTACAATTGTGCTCCAATTTAATATCACATAGAGGTCAGATGTTATTGTCTGTTGAACCCTTCCTCATTCATGTGAACTTGGCAACTGTTTAAGTGATGATGATGGATATTGATTTTAATGTCAGTTTGAGGTTAATCTGTGATGTTTGTCAATTATGACTGAATCCCTGTGAAACTCTAATGATTTGTTCGTTTGCTCTAGTTAGAAACATACTCTCTGTCCTTATATGTCGTTTACTCTATTGTATTTCTATACTGACGTTATGTTCATGCTGTGGAGGAATAGTATAGTATGAATAGTATGCTAGTGTGCTTCTCCAGTCCAAACATTTCTATTCAGTATCATAAATAAGTTATTGTGTATCATAATATGAGGAACCCACTAGAAATAAAACATTTTTACATTGGTTTAAAAAAATATTTTTTTTTTACATGCTCAAATTCTGTGTACTACAAGATTTTTCTGAAAGAGTTTACCAAGGCTGCATTTACTTGTATACACGTATAAACCATGTATAAAACAATAATAAATCACATGATCCTTCAGAAATCATTCTAATATGATGATTTGATGCTCAAGAAAGATTTATGATTATCATCAGTGTTGAGAACAGTTGAGCTGCTTCAGATTTATGTGGAAAACGTGATACATTTAATTTTTCAGGATTCTTTGATAACCCCCCAAAAAACCTAAAATATAATTATTTTAAGAATAAAGCTTCATAAATAAAAATGATTGCATGCAATAATTTAACAATATTTTCTTTACAACATTTTACAAAGAGAGCTTTCAGTTTGATATTTGACAGAAGATCTACTATTTCTTTTTAAATATTAATAAAACTTTTGCCTGCTATTATTTATTGAAAAGTAATTTTTGTAAGAATTCATTGACCAAAGCCTATTCTTGATTATCCTGCTTTAAATTATAACTTTTATTAACTGGAAGATTTTATGTAATTGATATGATCTTTTTAAAATGTTGTAATTGTAAAAAAAAAAATGTTGTAAAATGATGTTTTTTTTTGTTAAAGAAATTATATTGTAGTATGTATTATAAAACAATTTGATTTTAAATATTAAAAATTATTTTGATCATTATAATTTTTACTCCTCTTACTTTGACCAGGTCTTTTTTTATTTTTACCTGGGCTTTTGATCTCTTGGATTTTGATCTTTTTTTGTGTTTTTTTATATTAAAAAGTTTGTCGAGACAAACTTTAAGTTGGCTTGTAAAAGTTTGGACCAGAAAGTTTGAAGAGGTTTAAAGTGGTTTGAAGTTTAAAGTAGTTTAAAGTTTTTAATAGTTTAAAGTTTGAAAAAAGAAAGATTAGTTAGAAATAAATAAATAAAGAAAGAATGATTAGTTAGAAACAGAAAGTAAGAAAGAAAAAAAGAAAGAAGATGTATTGCCTGTGTCTGATCACTGTTTTCTTTGCAGCATCACAGAGAACATGTCAGGAAACAGTCTGGTATTACCCATAGTTCTGTGGGGCCGCAATGCTCCCACCCACTGTATCTCCAGCCTGCTGGTGATGGACGATCTGGCCACCATCATCACCGGCTGCCATGACGGACAGATCTGCATCTGGGACATGACCTCAGAGCTGGAGGTGAGAGGTCACCGCGAGGTCACTCATACATGTCTTTTTTTTTTTTTTCATTGATGAGATTGTTCAAACATTCTGTCATTGATTACTCGCCCTTGTGTCTTTCTAAACCTGGGCCGGTTTCACAAAGCTATTTTAGACCGGTCTTTAGTGTTAGACAAGTCTATAATTTGCTCTTAGACTAGTCTAATGCAAGTTAGACTGTTTCACAAAAATTAAGACTGACTTAATTTAGACCAATAAAATTAGACACCTTTCCCCAGACTAAGGCTACGTCCACATGAATCTGGATACATTTTAAAACGGGGTTTCCGTTTAAAAACGCTCTCCGTCCACACTAGCGTTTTCAGGTGTTTTCCGACGTTTCAGTGTGGATGAGAAGCTTCTAAATTCACTTTACTGCGCATGCGTGAAACTTCACAAAAGCTCACTGAGATGATACAAATGGGAAAATAAATAATAATGTCATCGCACAATAACAGGATAATTTTATTTAGCAAAATATCTCACCATCACGGATGCGTCCAGGTCGCATTCAGTCACCATATGTTTGGTCTAAAACGCAACTGCTCTCCTGTTTTGCCGCAGGACAGCAAATGTGAGTAAACTACATTATCTGTCATCTTTGCAGTACTGTGCTATGAAGAATAGCACATATTAAGTAACACATTTTAGCAATAGTGTAAAAATGAATAACACATAACAGGCACAATAACAATAAACACGAATATCTATTGGTACTACATTGATCACATGACTAAACTTACGTCATCGTTTTGAAATACCTCCGGTTTCACTGTCCACACTACAACGCGAAAACGGCGTTTTCAAATTTATCCAAATTTTCCAAACGATACGTTTTTTCAAACAATACTTAAAACGGCGTCTCAGTGTGGACGGAAGGCCAAAACGGAGAGAAAAATATATTAGTGTGGACATGGCCTAACTTAGGTCTCAGACTCTGTTACCGTGGCAACCAGCCGTAACAGCCGTAAGATCTATTTTTATTCTGTTCTATCCACCTTATTCTGCTCTAAACAATGCTCGCTGCCATGACGACGACTCCGGTTGCCAACTTCCGGTTTGATGCTTTTGTCTATGCTTGCGATGTCTGGTCTATGCTTTTTTTACTTCTTTTTTGCCCTGTGTTTTAGATTGTCTCATCCCCACATCGCTAAACTAAATCGAAAAAAACATTCATCTGTGATCTGATCACGTTATTTTTATTAAATCACAGATAAAAACAAAATGAACGTTTTCCTTTTCTTCGTAAATTCCAAAGGATAGCTGATGCATGACTGCACGATCTCCCTAACCCAGCAATGAACATCCGACAATTTCTATCACCCCGACTGCTGCAGAATAACAGTACTATAAGGTTAGGCTGGTTAGTCCTTTGACTCTGTCTACTTCTGCTTTCAGAGATGCATAGTCTATATATTTCTCAGGCCTGTGTGGTTAGGCATAACGTTACGGAGAGTTTCATTCATGAGACCAAAGTCCAGTTTGCGTGCTGTCGCCTCTGTCATATATCATCTATTGTTTACTATATACTTCTTATTTATTAAAACCAGTCAATTGGTTGAAGAATCATTGATTGAAATTAAGATACAATTAATAAAAAACGAAATTCACTTTAAAGAAAGGTTTCTTTGTGGTTTCTCTCTAAGATCTCTGTAAAAGTTTTAAAGTCACTTTCAGAGCGGTTATATCCGTGAATATAAAACGCATGTGTAGTAGACTGATATTTTTCTAATGTCTGGACCACTGATCTATATAATATATCATTTTATAGATGAGTGGTCTGGACTAGAGTGCTGACATTCTATGTAAACATATGTACTTCAACAGGAAGTAGAAAACCGTTTAGTCAGTTGAACCCGCTATGAATCATGGGAAATAGAACGGGCGCAGAAAAAGGTGGATAGAATAAAGAAAGTCATTCTGGTTTCGAACATCATGAGGGTTAATAAACGCTAGAGCCGCACGATTAAAAGTTAAAAGATAGTGATCTCAATTCAAACACCCACAAGATCTTATTCCTAAATTAAAACAATTCTCCTCTGTCTATTTATTACAGATATGAAACAGCACATAGTTTCAATATTTCTGTCTAACAATCATTCTTATGATCACAGAAGTGCTGGGATAAAAGATTATAATTCAGATATAATAGTTTTAGTTATAGTTATAAGTTTTTTTTTTATTTTCATTACTATATAATCTTATAGATTATAAGATTATAGTTCACCATTTATGCTTAAAATTAAGATTGTATCGATTACATCGTTACACCAGTAAGTGGAGACAAGTGACTGTTAATCGTGTGTCACTAAATCATTCACTCAAGAGATTCGTTCAAAAACACTGAGTCATTCAATCGGCATTAAAACAGATTTTTTTAAACAAAAAAAGTAAAACTGATGAAATATTTTTGAAATAGACAGCATCTATTAACATTTTGTCCGAACCTTGAGTAAAGGACATTTTGTTTAGTTTAGTTGTCTATTCAGAAAATATAAGAACCGTGCAGCTCTACTAAACGCTGAGTGTTATCTGATGAGTTTGTGTGTGTTTAGATCAATCCCCGCGCTCTGCTGTTTGGACACACAGCCTCCGTCACTTGTCTGTCCAAGGCCAGCGCTGGAAGCGACAAACAATACCTTGTCAGCGCCTCTGAGAACGGGTGAGTGTGTGTGTGTGTGTGTGTGTGTGTGTGTGTGTGTGTGTGTGTGTGAGAGAGAGAGAGAGAGTGAGAGTATGTGTGTGTGTGTGTGTTTGTCATGGGCTCTTTAAGAACTGTAAGGGTGTGTTCACTCTTCGCAGGTTATATGTCATAAAAGCATTTTTTTCTGGTATGTTTAGGTTCTTAAAAATGACAGTGTGAACGCTAAGCATACCAGTATAATATTTCTTTATAAACGAAACAAGAGAACTGAACTACAAGTGTGAACACATTCTAAGATAACGTGTTAGTCCATGAGATGTGTTTTTCTGCACGTTAATGATTAGATGTGTATCATTTGTCACAGGGAAATGTGTTTATGGGACGTCAGTGATGGGCGCTGCATTGAGTTCACCAAACTGGCCTGTGCTCACACTGGTATACAGGTAACACACACACACACGCACTCTCACACACTCACTCTCTCACACACACATTTAATATTATTAAAAACAAATATTATTAATAATGATTCGAATTGTTATTAAAAACATTGTATTGTTTCAACCTTTGATCACATACATAAATAACATTTTACAATATATTCACATAGAAAACAATTGTTTTAAATTAAATACATTTTTTGATGAAATAAATGCAGCTTTGGTGAGCAGAAGAGACTTCTTTCAAAAACATTAAAGTAGTGCATTTAAAATAATACAGACTAACGCAAAAAATAATACACTTAGTTATGAAACATTCTTCATGAAACTTTCTGCAGTTTTATCAGTTCACCATCGGCACACAGAGGGAGGGACGTCTCCTGTGCCACGGACATTACCCAGAAATCCTGGTGGTGGACGCCACCAGTCTAGAGGTCCTTTACTCACTCGTGTCCAAGATTTCTCCCGACTGGATCAGTTCCATGAGCATCATCCGCTCGCACCGCACGCAAGGTACCGGCTGCCCTTCCCATGATGCATTTCATGGGAATGAATAGGAGCAAAAATCATCCTTCATTCAACTCATTATCAATGAAATATCTGTGTCTGTGACATACAGTTGATTATAGCAAACAATATTTTTAGTTTGTTTTGTAAAAGGAGAAGCATCTACAGGTAATGTGCTTTTAATGGAACACTTTTGCAATTTAATGAAGTTGACATGAACGAAAATCCTGATCTCTCTGAGAGTGTGTGTGAGAGAGAGAGAAAGAGTGTGAGTGTGTGTGTCTGTCTGTGTCTGTCTGTGAGAGAGTGTACAGGTTTGTCTGTCCAAATGGCCACATGTCCTCACTTAAATAGTCAAATATTATGACAATCAGTGTGGACATTTGACTCATTCTTACTATTTAAAAGCCTCATAAATCAACCATACCATAATTTTATTTAAATGAGTGTTTTGCACTTGTTTCTGTGATGAAAGGGATTGGGCTGGAATCAATAAAAGTCAATGGAATGCCCCCACTAATATAGTGACACAAACGTGTGTGTGTGTTTCAGAGGACACAGTGGTGGCCGTGTCTGTCACTGGTATCCTCAAGGTGTGGATCATCACCGCTGACGTCAGCAGAATGCAGGTGAACAGTTCAAGTCAATAAACACACCAATCCTGAGCTTTACCAGACAGTAACACAGTGTTAGGAGTAGGGCTGGGGAAAAAAAGTTTTTTTTTTTTTTTTTTTTTAAATGTGGTCCATTTAGCATCGATTCTCAAAGGCCATGGATCGATTTTTTTATCCATATTATCTCCCTTATCTATCCATCTCCCAAAAGCCAGCACTGGTGTTCCTCCATTGTTCATGGGCTTGCCTCTGTTGCAGCGAATGCTGGGAGACTTTACATGTGTTAAAGTAAAGTAAGCGGATCCTGTGTGCTCTAGGCGTGCCACTGTTCTGACCTTTCAGAATCAATTCTTCATCTTTCACCAAAATGCTGTCTATTTATTCATTCTATTGAATGCATTTGAAATATAGAGTTGGGTTCTGTTTTTTGTGTACCGCAAAAAAAGAGTTTTTGGCTCTTCATTTGTTTTTATTAATTAACCACTTGTAAACTAATGTGCACTGTTCTTCAATTTGTTTTTTTTATAAATATAGGATTTGAATTAAATCTTTAGACAGACAACACACAACAACACATAACAACGCATTCATTGAGTCGAACGGAATCGAAATCGAATTGGCGTGTCTGAATCGATACACAGCCCTAATCCTGTGTTTATGGGCAGAATTCATGTTTCATACACCAAGGAAACGCAGTGTGTCCAGCTGTAAAAGATGTGTGTGTTCAGCAGGATCTGGACCCCGTGTTTGAGGAGGAGTCGAAGCCGATCTACTGCCAGGGCTGCCAGAGCATCTCCTTCTGCACCTTCACTCAGCTCTCGCTGCTGGTGGTGTGCTCCAAGTACTGGAGGGTAAGTCGAGCCAGCTTCATTTATACAGCGCTTTTACCTATACAGATGTTTCACACTTTGCAGTGACAACAGGGGCCGTTTCACAAAGAGAGACTTTGACTACGGCTTTGATATAGTAGATAGTCAGACTTCAGATAAACATCTAAATCAGACCGTTGCACAAAGCACTGAAGACTCTGACTATCTTAAGTAGAACCACAATGGAATGCATTCTGGGTAAAATAAGACACTTTTCAAAACAAAAAACATGGCTGATCGAGTAAGCGCATTCAACCGCTCAGTGTGCAGTTTACCCCAGCGGATGATATGTGTGTGTTGGAGGAGTATAACAATTACAAGGACATTTTATGTCCAAGGAAATTTAGCGGAGAATGTAGAAACAAGAAGGAATGTTTCATTTGGACAAAGTTAACAGCGTTGATCCGACCGTTGAGCGTAGCGTTAAAGACGTACAGAAAAGATACAAAAACATGGTACAAGATGCCAAAAAAGAAATATTTATGAGGAAATATCCAAAAACAGGAGGAGCACCTCAAGAGAATCGAGAGTGTTGTTGAAACACACAACAACACACAATAACAGCAACACCAGTGGCGGCTGGTGAAAAATATTGAAGGGGGGGCTGAATAAGAGGGGGGTCTGGGGGTCCCCCCCCCCAAAAAATTTTGAATTTAGTAGATGTGATTTCCTGCATTCTGGTGCATTTTAGGCCTTAGGCCATGCCCTTACCTATACCAATAAAATAACTTAAACCAGTCAATACCAATGGTCAAATAATACAATAATAATAATAACAGTTTGACAGTTAATGATAATGAACAAGTTGCATGTTTATTATGCTCTGTGTGCTGACAGAAAAAGTGCAAACGCATAATATTGATAAATTATAATATAGGTAATACAAAAAATAATAGGTAATACAACAATCTAGTTTAATCAGTCCCCAGCTGTAGACTACATATTTTTGACAAATTGACAATTAGATAATGGATAACAATTTGTTGATACTAGAGAAAGAGAGAGAGAAAAGGCTTTGAAAGAGAGGGTGGGACAACATTCTTGAGGGTAACACCCAAGTATGAGAAGAAAGTTGATTTTAACTAGTATGAAACACAGTAATCTAGCTCAGAACTTAAAAACATCAAAAAACAAAGCAAACACACAGGTATTAATATTCCTATAACTACTTTAATATCAAATGTGCGTGAAACAGTGTTTATGTGTGTGTGAGTGAGTGACAGAGACAGACAGGTCAATTCCCACGACTAACTTTACATTATTTCCACTCGACGTCACTGGCGCTGCCATTCTGTTCTCATCTGAGGTAAAAAAAAAATGTCCCGTGGTGCGCGTGCACGGTGCACTCCCCTAATCTGATACTGTGGGCGATATTTTCAGCGCCCCCAAACCATAAAATTTGACGACGCTGATTGGCGAAATATAAACTTTTTTGCATAGCAACCGGGGAACCATTGGCTTAAATTCCAGCACTGTGGGGCTGAGCGAACTGGCGCCCTGAGAAGACAGCCTATTGGCTATACTACTACACCAACATGATAAAAGTAACGAAAGTGAATGCAAATATCATTCTGGTGAGTTCAAAACACTTTTCAAAGTAAAACCATTATTAGCATATAATTAACACAGATTATTTTTCAAAATGATAAATTATAATATATATTAAAAAACAGACAGACAGGTCGGAGGGAGGGCGGCGCCCCAGCGCCCTCTATGGGCGAGCCGCCCCTGAGCAACACATAACATGCCGATTGAATATATATGTGTGCAGGCGTGTCTTTCTCTACATTTGACCTTAACAAACTCGCTGTCTGGCCTTAAAAGATTCATAATAGAGAATTTTTTGAGAACCGCAGTTATGAGCGCTGTGGGATTGTGAGTCTGAGCTCCACATGATTGTGTGTGTTGTGTTTGAGTTGGACTGTTGTGTGTTGTAGGTGTTTGATGCGGGGGATTTCTCCCTGCTGTGTTCGGTCCCGAGCGAGAACAATCAGTCGTGGGCCGGAGGAGAGTTCATCGCGGCTGATAAAGTCGTAATATGGACTGAAGATGGTTGCAGCTACATTTACAAGTTACCTGCCAGGTAACACAACAACACACAGCAACAAAAATTATCAACACATGCACACTTGCAAATAACCACACATGTCTATTTACTATCTGCGAACATATGACTTACACAAAACTACAAGTTACCTAACAGTAGTGATGCACCGATGTGAAAATTTGTGGCCAATACTGATAACCAATATTAATATTGCTGTTATGGCCGATGCCGATATTGGTATGTCAATTTTGTTTGACTTTAATAAATGGAACTTTATTGGAAAGTGTTTCTGATTTATGTCTCTTGAGTTCAGTGTTGGACAGATCAGTTGTTTTAATCATTTATTAAAGTGAATCGGTTCAAAGGAGTCATTGGTTCGCGAATCAGACATGTCATTAACGAACCACGGCACACTGTGTGTTTATCTAGGCGGTTTAGGACATCGCACAAGATTTGTCTCAACACAAAAACATTTCTGTGATATGTCTCAACACAGAAAACAATGATTTCTTTTTTTTTTGAAAGTGTGGTTTGTAGGGCTGGGGTAAACGATTATTAACTAAACGATTAGTTGGGCGATTATTTTATCGATTAGTCGACTAATCTAATGACTAATTGGATGACTAATATAAAGAATATTTTTTCTGCTGCTCAATTAATAAAAAAAAAACAATATCTCAAATAAATACTGGCATACTGAATCAAGATACTATAAGCTGGCTAACGTTAGTCTAATGTTATGTATTTGAACACCATCATTATAACTCTACAACCGCCAAAACCGTGTTATTAAAATATTTTTTACAAACATTTTTTATCAGAGAGAATGTTTAAATATTAATATCAGCTGAGGAGGGAAACGGAGGCGGAGTTAGTGGTGCGATCGGAGGCTTCTACTACTGGAGATGAATCGGGAGAGGTTTGTGCACCTACCGATCAGAGCGCGTGCTGACACGGAGTAAAGCCTTGTTTATACTCGACGAGCGCGAATGTGCGTGCGGCAAAAATGACGCGTTGGGTGCGCAAGACCAGGAAGACTGTGGCTGGCTGTGTGTACGCCTTTTCTTGTAACAGCACGCCCGGCGGCGCGTCCGGAAGCGACTTCAAGCCGAATCTGCCCAAACTCACCACACCCGCACCCAGTATGCACGTCTAAATTGCAATTTTCTTTTCTTAAGGGTTTGTTTACTGTGTGTGATTCATTTAATGGATAGCACATTCACTTCTAGTTGTCTTCGTCCTCTATTCTGAAATGTTTCGGTCTCCCACGTGTGTGTGTGGCAAGCTGTACTGCCGGGAACATGCAAAAAATAAATAAATAAAGAAGCGTCGACGCAAAAATATGACGTCGACGCAATTTTGACGTCGAATAATCGACGTCATCGACGTGCCGCTACAGCACTAGTGGTTTGTCATCTGAATGTGTGGAAAGCTTTTCAGAGAAGATAAGGCAACGTTGTTTTAGCAGAATTTACAACCAGCGGTAGTTCAGAAAAAAATACTTCGGTCTTCCGACCTTTTACCATTGTGTATTCTCAAAAATATGTAACGATGTTATAATCTGCGGCCGATATATCGTGCATCACTACCTAACAGCACACTTTCGAAACTAACAATAACCACACACTCACAGACTGTAAAACATCCAGCTATGACACACTTACCACCAGCTCAGAGCTCCAGCCCATTAAACTGTATCTGTGTTTGTGTCAGTTGTCTCCCGGCCAGCGAACACTTCCGCAGCAGCGTCGGGAAGAAGCCGGAAGGGTCCATCCCTCCTCTGGTGTACAGCATAGCCGACCGCGCCGACAAACAGGTCAGACATGCACACTCATGTACTCACGCGCACTCACACACACGCGTTCAAATGCATTGATGCAAACAGGATATGCAGTGGAATAAATGTATGGCAGACTTCACTTTATCAATTACAAATTGATTGGATTTGTGCAAAGTGGGCACGTGCAAACCAGTCCGAGAGGTTCAAAACTACAAGACATTTTTATAAAAGATTATTTTAGTCTAATAACATCACAACAAGCAGGAACCAGAAACATGAATTAAGAAAGTCAGATTTCATGTGACTAATTCTCAGCCAATCATTGACTTTTAGTTCAGTGTCTTTATAAACAAGCTTTTAAAGGGTACTTCATGTGTTGAATTCGTCTTCAGTTTGTGTTCTGTCAATGTTAGTCTGTTCCTGTGTGTGTTTATGTGTCACCAGTGCAGTAGTTTGTGTCTGTGTTTGATTTGTTTATGATTTTACTCTCTGTCTGTTGTCGCCCCCGTCCCTTGTCCCAGCCGGAGGAGGGGTGGGAGGGGCCGTGTGTTGTGGTGCGTCTCCCTGACAACGCTCCCGATCCCGAACTCTACTCTCCTGAAATGCAATTCCTCCAGCGGCCTCTAGAGGCACCAGTAAGCCCATGCCAAGCGGGACGAAGGCGCGCACGCCAACAGCTCTAAACGCATGTTTATATATGCACCAGGCATCCAGTCACAGAATACTGCAAGATTTCATTTTGATAGTGACTATTTAATTGTAAATAGGGGTGCACAATATTGGGGAACAAATGTGGGAAAAAATACGTTTTATTGCGCTTGAATCGCTCGGTTTGAGAAAGAATAAATCGTTCTGGAATGATTGGGGTGATTTATTTTTTTTTTTTGGAAGTACATTTGCAAATAATTTAAAAAATAAAAATAAAATTATGTTGAATAATTAATATTTTAATAGATTTTATTAAATAATACTTAAATAATATTTAAGTTACATAAATACAATAATAAGCCTTAAAAATAATATTATATATATATATATATATATATATATTATACTTCATTTTATTATGTTTTATTTCTATATTTATTTGGGTTGTCAAACAGATTAATCCCATCAAATTTAAAAGTTCACCAGCACATATAGTATATGTACACACTTGTATTGCATTTGTGTGTGTGTGAGTATATTTATACACATACGCACATACTCTCTATATAAATGTAATAATATATAAACACATATATTATATAAACAAACAACACTATTTATTTATTTATTTTATTACTATATATTATTATTACAAATATTAAAAAGGGAATATATTGTAATAATACTATTGTTTTTTAAAAATTAGTAATACAATGTTATTTTACTATAAAATTACATATACGTACATTTTAATTTCTCCATTTTCAAATGGTATATCATCAAACTTTTATTTTCACAGGCAAATAAATAAATAAATAAATAAATAATTGTGCTGCCGCTTTCAGAGTTCAGTTGTTCATTCACACGCAAACAAACATCAGGATTCACAGGATTGACCAGGCTCTGAAACACTATCATGACCATGAGCTGCACGTGTGTAAATGACGTGCTTCGCTCTGAAACCAATAGCACTGATACCTCATTAACTTGATTAAATCACTTGACAATCACACTGAGCCATATTTGAGATATCGATTGAATTTGTATATATTGTGCATCCTTAAAAAAAATCCACACAGGATTTGCATCAGTGAATATGATTGGATGTCCTGAGAGCTTCCTGTGGCGTCCCCGCCTCCGTTTTGCTGTCACTCACTCTGATTCGCTAAGTCTCATGCTCCTCCTCCCACTAAAAACGACCAATCATTGACTCTCCCCTCATCCGTCTTCACGCGGTGAAGGTGCATGCAAAGCCCAGAGGCGCTTCTGCTTTTGCGCTTGTGTCCTCGTCTGTTTTTGACAGACGCTTTCAGTTAAACAGTTCATGTCGTTATTTTAGTCCTTTTAGGATCTAAAACGTAGTGTTTACAACTAAGTGTGTTGTTGACTAGTGGCTCTTCTGTTTCTTCAGATGATCTGTTTGTGTGTTTCTTTAAGTTTAGGATGTTTTAAAAACAAAAAAACAAAAAACAAAAAACAATTATATTATTTATTTAAACATAAATATAAGTACATGAAAATTAAATAAAATATTATATGTAATAAAATGAAATTATATATATATATATATATATATATATATATATATATATATATAAAATGATACCCTAAGTGTGTCATTCTCTAGTCACTCTTCTTTTGTTTTTGTGTGTATCCTTTGATTTGAAGTGTGCTGGTGTGTTTTTAGCATGTTTTAATGTGGGGTTAATAATAAAATAAAAAAAATTTGAATATGTATAATTTGTTTTATATATAAATTTTATGTTTACATATAAATAAATTAAAATTAAATAAATAAAATGTGAAAATGATATTTAAGTATATTTATAAATTTTAGTTTTTATATTAAATATGATTTTTACATATGGATGGAAAAATTTAAATGTGTATAATGTTTTATATTTTTAAATTGTGTGTGTGTATATATATATATATATATATATATATATACTGTATATATATTCAAATTCATATTGTAAACTTCCATTTATATATATATATATATATATTAATTTAAAGAATTAAAAAAAATCTATACATATAGATAAATATGAATATGTATTGATTTTTTTTTTAACATTTTAAATAAAAAAAAATTATATAAATTGATCTAAAACGTAATATTATTAGTGGTGTATGACCATAAGCGTGATGTTCTCTAATCACTCTTCTATTTTTTCAGCTGATATTTTCATGTGTCTTTTGGTTTAAAGTATGCAGTGTGTGTTTGTTTGTAGCATGTTGTATTGTAATGTGTGTGTGTGTGTGTGTGTGTGTGTGTGTGTGTGATATACACTAGTGTAGTGTGCACATACACTAGTGTTTATTAAGGAAAGCTCATCGGTGGCATTTGCACTGTTCTCAAAATAGGATGCTTTGAGAATTCAGAGGACAAACATCAATAGTTTGTGCATCTGTTTTATACATTTAGCCATTTAACATGGCCTTTTCAACATCACCCCATCCCTCTTCACACACTTGACATGGTGAAATATGAAGAGGAATCGTTCATTAAAACATCACTCTCACCATCATAATTTATAAGACAGATTATGAAGATAAACGTTTCTTTGGAATACCATGCGCACAACAAGACCAAGAACATGTTTGTTTATGTAATTTGATATGATCATATTTGAGGGACCCCCATCCGAAAGCTAAATATTTTCATGTATAAATACATGCGTGACATTATTTGAAAATATTTAATTTCTGTTAATTTACAGGATTACATTTCTACCCGCTACTGGACTGTAATGTTAAGTGTGTTATTTATTTATTTTTGTATTTTGATTAAAGTGTTATAATTTATTTGGTATGATAAGGTTCCGTTTGATAATATTAGTCAACTACTTAAGTTAACCTGAACTAACAATAAAAAATAGTTCTATACATAGCAGTTATTAATCTTAATTTACTAATTTACTAATATGTTATTAAAATCTAAATCTATTAAAATTATTTAATGGATATACATAATATATATATATATATATATATATATATATATATATTATTCTACTTTTTAATATGTTTTAATCTATTTATTCGAATCAAATATTTATTATATATTTATTTTAATCTACTTTTATTGTTTTGATCTATTCGTTTTAATAATATGTTGTGCATGTATTTAATTTAATCTAACTTTTATTGTTTTAATCAATATATTTCAATCAAATATTCATAACGCAGTTTTAATCAAATAGTTATTATGTGTATATTTATTTTAACTGAATTAGAATTGTGTTTTAATCAATTCTAATCTACTTTTATTATTCATGTATTTTAATCTATTTTTAGTATTTTTTTAAAATTGTGTTATATTTATATATTTATTCATTTTAATCATATTTTTTTTACATTTTTGACTTTTTTATTGTGTTTTCCACGGACCCAAACACCCCTGGAATAGAGTAGCTTCAAATCAGCTGTAACTCAGAAAGCGACTCATTCATGTTCCGGCGACGCGTTGGTGTCGCCACTACAATGGCTGATGTCCCTCATGATCCCGCATGAGGAAACAGATGCTCATGTTTAACAGCTCCAGCATCCATGCGCACATCCAGCGGCTCAGAGTGTGTGTGAGAGTGAGCGAGCGAGTGTCAGTGAGCGAGTGTGCGTGTGTGAGTGAGTGTGTGTATGAGTGACAAAGTGTGTGAGTGAGAGTGTGTGTGGTGAGTGACTGAGTGAGTGAATGAATGTGTGATTGAGTAGTTTTTATGTGTGTGTGTGTGTTCGTTTTTTTGTGTGTGTTTGTTTTTGAGTGAGAGAGAGAGTGTGAGTGAGTATGTTAGTTTTTAATGTGCATGTGTGCATTTGTGTGTGTGTGTTTGAGTGTGAGTGAGTGCATGTGAGTGTGTGTTTTAGTGTCTTGTGTGTGTGTGTGTGTATGCGTGCTTACGTTTGTGAGTATGTATGAGCTTGTGTATGTGTGTGTGCATGTGTATGTGTGTGCAGTGACTCATCCTGAGCTGGGTTGTGGTGCAGATGTTGATGTTTTTTTTGCATGTGTGTGTGTGTGTGTGTGCAGTGACTCGTCCTGAGCTGGGCTGTGGTGCAGATGTTGATGTGTGTGTGTGTGTGTGTCCTCCGCAGCTGCTGATCTGTCCCCCGGTGACGCGCTTCTTCCTGGGCCGCAGGGAGCCGCTGCTCAAGCTGTTGCTGCAGGGAGACTCTGCCGGCCGCCTGACGGTGTGGAGCATCCCGGACGACACACCCTCACGCACACTCTGCTCCACCACAGGTACAGCACTCGCGCTTCTCACACACCCTGACCGACACTCATACTGGCCGGAAAATATCACTTCTCACAATAAACACCTGAACATATCGGTTTGAAACTGTACTTACAAACTTTTTTTTTACATTTTATTTTCACAAATTGTATTGTAACTAGTTTTTTTTTTTTTACTAATTACTTTTTTTTTTTACTAAATTAATATTTTAAACAGTATTGTAACTTTTATTTCTCACAGACTGAAAGTTAGAAACAGTATTGTATAATATAAACTATTTTAAAAACAGTATTGTAACTTAATAGGTCTGGGTATTAACATAAATTTCACAATTCGATTCGAATTCGATTCACAAGCTTGCAATTCAATTCAATTTCGTTTTCGATTTCTATTCGATTCAATATTGATTATTTTGGATATCAGTTACAATAAATGGCAAATTTTCTCAAGGGAATCAAATCTCTTAACTAATGCTGTAAACTATGGGAGTCTAGTTGTAGCCTACTAGGCTTCATTAGCCTAATATGAAGGTAATAATGAACTGTTTTGTAGCTACACAAACACTTAAATTACACTTTTATTTATTTTTATAATAAGAAGACTATATGAAATATAAAAATTTAAATGGTGGCTGTCATAAAAACTTGCCAGATTTATTCAAATATGCATTAAATATTGAAGAACATTAAGATTATAATGCATATGTAATATGGTGTATATATTTAGCAAAATGTTCCTCTCTGGAGTTATTTTTTCTAGCTGACTAACAAGTTTATGTGGGTTTTCTGAGGTAAATATGACGATACATTGATTACAAGCTGTTTAACTGACGTCTTTCCACGGTTGAAACGCTGATTGAGCGAATCAATGTGACATGATACAGATTTCGATAAGTTGTACTCTATCTTTTAAAGGCACACTATGCACTCTCTGGTTTTTTTGTAAAACAGTGACCTCTAGAGCCGCTGTGGTGTACTTGCACTGTCGTAAATAACCGTTATTCCCCTGTTACTGCATATCTACTGAACTACTGTCAAGTGCTAGACTGCTTTTTAATAATAAAGTTGCCTATCGCGTTTGCTGGCTTATAGCGTTTTTACATGATTTCTGCAAAATCAGAAGTAAATAGCCTATAGTGTATAGGCTACTGTATAATTTCATTTATGTTTTTTGATTGTAATGTTAAAATTACAAAATGTCAGATGACATCAATCAAGTTAAATGTACGTCGCATTATTTCATAACATTGGACGTTATGATTTAGACATGATTACAATTTATCATAATAGCAAATTGTGTTCAATTATTTACAACCTCTAGGCTTATATATGTCCTAATAATTATGTGAGATATTGACTATGTCCTCATGGTAATCGCAAGAATCAACATCAACAGCGTCAAGATTTGATTGATTCATAATCAACACAATTTGAAGTTACAGTCGGGAAGTGTACTGTTAGTCAGATAAACTTGATATAACAGTAACTTACACACGTCATAAGAAATCCGAACCAGACACAGGACTAAAGATACGTGATAAATACACATCACAACACCTGAGTTCAGCTGGCAAACTAGCTCTTGTGGCAAGCTCGGCAATAAAACATAACGGAAAAAACAACAAGACTAAGAGAAACGACTGTTTTTAGGAAGTCTGCTTAAAGCTCTGGTAATCGAAAGCTATAGACATGTGAGAATTATTGAACTGGTCTTATTATCAACAACGGATGAATGAACAGCACCGTAAAAAATTACATACCACAAGCCAGTGCAGCAACATACAATATAGAAACAACTAGTATACAAATACAAACAAGTTTATAAATAAGAGATTTACTTACAAGTCCATCAACAAGATCGCCAGGTCAGCATCGCAGTTACAATCCAGTGCAGCTTTTAAGCTCGCGCCAACGAGTGAAAGCCCGACCGAGTGGACTCTTGTCCGGTTTCTAGCACGGTCCGATTCTCTTTCCCTGTTTCGAAAGTAGCTTCATACAGTATGATGTTGTTGATGCGTGTGACGTCGTTGCCGTAAACCATTTCGTGATTCTCACGCGCTGTGTCAGGGGCGCCACTCTCAAACTTGCATGGCTGGTTTTTCCGGCGGCGTCCCCCCCAAGCTTTCCTACCAGGATGATTCGCCCTACTATGACTTTGTTAACCACCAAAACGACTTTGAAGCTGTTATATTAAGGTACAGATCTTGCATAGAGTGCCTTTAACACACTTTCAGATGCTCATTCATGTTTATTTTGCGCTGTGACTGGTATTATTAAGCCGGAAGAGAGATCAGCGCTGCTGCTTCTCCAGAGCGATCTCACGCCACAGCGCCAAAACCTTATTTATGTTTTTTGAATTTCTAAAGAAAATAGAAGTAATTTGAAAATTGAGACTTTGTTTCATATCAATAGGAACAAAGGACAAAGATTGTGATTTTTTATTTTTTTTTGGATGCGCACAGCCGTGATACAATGTCCTATTCATTCAAATGAAACAGGATGACTAATCGATTCTTGAGATTTAAGAATCGATATCGGTTCGTAAAAATGAGAATCGATTAATATCGAGAAATCGATATTTATTACCCAGCCCTAGTAACTAATAATTGAACAATTTTTTACAAACTGATTATTTTAAACAGTATTGTAAATATGTTGAAACATTTTTTAACCCACAAACTGAATATTATACATGCTATTGGAACTATTTTAACTAACAAACCGTGATTATTACAAACCGTATTGTAACTCTTTTTTTAAACTTTTTTTCACAAACTGAATATTTTAAACAGAATTGTGACTATTTTTAAACATGTTTTTACAAGCTGAATATTTTAAACAGTATTGTAACTATTTTTTTTACTTTATCGTAAACTAAACGTATTAATCAGTATTGTAACTTTTTTTTTTTTTTACTTTATCACAAACTAAACGTATTAATCAGTATTGTAACTATTTTTTTTTTACTTTTTCACAAACTAAATATTTATCATCGTATGTGTCCCCAGCAGAGCTGCAGGTGTCGTCCAGCATCAGTCTCCAGGAGGCCTTCGATAAACTGATGCCGTCTCCAGCGGGCATCATTGACCAGCTGAGTGTCCTGGCCGGCTCCAGCGCCCCGGTGAAGGTCACGGCCAGCGTCTACATCCCGTCCCAGGGTCGGCTGGTGTGCGGGCGAGAGGACGGCAGCATCATCCTGGTTCCTGCCACCCAGACGGCCATCGTTCAGCTCCTGCAGGGAGAACACATGCTGCGCCGGGGTGAGACTAACATGTGTGACCCGTATTACAGAAACTTTCCGTAACACTTTACTTGAAGGGGTGTGCATAAGACTGACACGACACCTTCATAATGATGACATGTAGGGGTGTAACGATACACAAAACTGACGGTTCGCTTTTCCAATGGTTTTGACGTCTCGGTTCGGTTCGGTTTAGAAAGCTAAAATAGTTATTTTTTTTTTTATTTTTTTTTTTATACAGTGGTTTCATGAAGAAATGGACTTTGTCTTTAAATGAATTCAATTACAATAGAGTGCCGAAGTTACGACGTCACTCTGTAGGCCAAAACGTGGAAGTGAGTTAGCATTTTAGCACTACGGTTCCCTCGCTTTAAAGCCTATGGGATTTTTGAATGGGATTTTGCTAAATCGCCTGAAATAAGGTCTGTGGTGAACACTCTAAACTTAAAGCCTCTAAATGAGCCTCTAAATATTTTCACGTTTTGATCTATGACAGAACACACAGTTATAACCTGCTTGTGTTTTTTTTAAACTTTATTGTGTCTGATTGTGTTTTTTAAAATCTTTATAGGCTTCAAAATGTATACATTTTGGATTAACTTTTAAAGATTCTCTTGCTAGACAAAACGTGTAAGGGTCACAACTCTTTGTTAAACACAGATCTTATTTTTTGCGATTTTCCAAAAGTCTATGGGGAAAATGCATTGCTTTTCGACCGAGGGAACCCATGCGCCGCTAGCTTCCGAGTTGTCCTACAGAGTGACGTCATCACTTCGGCACTCTATTAAACATTTCACAAGGATTAAAAAAAAAAATCTGCTAATGCTGTAAACTATATAGGGAGCCGCTTATTACTAAAACATTAAAGGTTGTAGCCTGGACTTTTAACCTAAATTCAGATGCTATTTATTTTTTAGATGTAATAATCAACATACAACACATTGTATGAAAACATGTAAACTGAACATAAGGCAGTTTTTACATTAACTTGTGTTTTTACTCCAATAATTTACACAGTTGTCATTTTCATGAAAGATATTTTAAACATACATTAAATAATCAAGATATCATTAACAGGTTAAGTAAAATATACTATACAGGCTAACATAGTGCATTTATTTAGTGCAAGAGTTCGTTTATAGGAAGTTGTGGACACTGAATCACGTGCCTATTGAGGTAAATATAATGGTAGTGACAAGCTATGCTGTTTTATTGACGTCTTTCCGCGACTGAAACACTGATTGAGCGATTACACGAGTTATGATGCCTTACAGTAAGTATACTAATATCTTCAACATACCTTCAGGTGTCCTTTCTGTTACTAAGGGAGAGATGATCGCGTTTACTCGCGCGCCGCGATGCTGCTTGGGATGACGAGCCTAGTAGGACTACAACGATCTGTCACGCCACATCAAAGAGCGCCATAACCCCATATATTGTTTGAATTTCGTGATCAAATAGACAGAATTCGAAAGATTACACCTTGCTTATTATCAAAAGTAACAAAACACGGAGCTTGTTATTAGGTTTTAATGGTGGTTAGGTTACAAAACTGAATTCGTTGTGTACTGTACACATAAGACATGAGGTCCATTGAGCCGGGCTGGGCGGGGCCGGGGTTGCAGGGGGCGGGGCGTGTTCGGTACGCAATGACAGTATCGCGATTTTAATCGTGAGTTCAGTATTGCGGTTTTTCGGTTCAGTTCGAAAATCGTTACACCCCTAATGACATGACACACGTCATGAATATGAAGGTTTTATGCATGCATCTTTCATTAAGTGTCATTCGCTCAATTATGACATTTTGAATGCAAATATGACATTGTTTGAGATGTTTTTGGTATGACACCTTGACATAAACCAATACATCATAACTTGTAGTGTCTTTGTCATGACAACTTGACAACACAAATTGTCCTAAATATGTCATAAACATGACATAGCAGATTTATTTTCAAACTTAAGAAATCACTTAACTCTATGGGTTAACATTACATTAATCTGTCATGGTTGGTTTTGACATTGGCTGTCATGAGGCCATTAGAACTGTGTCATGAATATTTTTTTTTTGTCCTTTTCTTGTCGATGAATATTTTTCTTCTCCTTCATATTCTTGACGTGTCATGTCATGATTATGAAGGTGTCATGTCAGACTTATGCACACCCCTTCAAGTAAAGTGTTACCAAACTTGCTATCCTAAATCTGGATTTGGATCTGGCTACCCCTAAAATGTGAACTCTGTCAGTAATTACTCTCCCTCATGTTGTTCCCCGTAAGACTTTCGTTCATCTTCGGGACACAAATGAAGATATTTTTGATGAAATCTGCTTAATTGATAGTCAGCGCAGCACTTTTGGGTTGTACGTCACAGGCATCACACACATGACCAGCATCGGCCAATAGTGAGCCTGCATGTGCTGACGCAGAAGTGCTGTGCTGTTGCACTGCGTGAACTCTCTCAAGGCCCACAGAGAAGGAAACCTATAGTTGAATAAAGTCGTTATTTTGTATGTTTTTGCGCACAAAAAGTATTCTCGTCACTTGATAAACCACTGGTTTTAGGTTGAGCCACTGTCGTCACTCTGACTATTTTAACGATGTCTTTAATAACTTTCTGAGCCGGCAAGTTTCAATTACAATAGAAGCTTACGGAGAAGTGAGACAGCTCTCAGATTTAATCAAAAATATCTTAATTTGTGTTCAGAAGATGAACAAAAGTCATACAGGGAACAACATGAGGGAGAGTTTACATTTTTGGGGGAACTGTCCCTTTAAGATCTGACCAGTTAATTTAGGATTTTTCACAAAATCGTATTACAGAAACAAATCTTAAGTTGATTTAGGTTTCTTATCCTATCTTACAAAATGGGGTATATATATTTATATCTTTTTATTTTTAATTAGGGCCCAAGCCCTGAAAGGGCGAAGGCCCTATTGTTTTCCTTAGGATTATTATTATTATTATTATTATTATTATTATTATTTATACGACTATTCGGGCACTTTTGGGGCCCTTAACATGCTCAAAAACTCTTGAAACTTAGCACACGGGTCAGAACCCGCGGCCATCAGGGCCGGGCTGAAGATGGTACCCGGGCGTGGCAGGGGGGCTAGACAGCGCCCCCTGGAACGGGGTCCGAAAACTTGGTCCATAAATCAAACACGCTTGCATGTAATAATATGAAACTCGGTGCATATATAGATCTCATCGTTCATATATACCTCATACTATTACTTTTTACCCCAGCCCAACAGGAAGTCGGTTATTTAGGGTTGTTCATAAAACACTCGCAATGGAATTTGAAGTACTACTCCTAGAGAATTCAAACACACGGCACGAAACTCGGTCAGCATGAAGTCAAGGCATTGACGATGAAAGTTTGCGAGGGGATTTTTGATATCTCGAACGGTTTGGCCATGGCGAGGAAACGAAATTATGGCGAGAAACGTGAAACAGGAAGTGTGTTATAACTTCAGCATACATTAACTGATCTTGATGAAACTTCAGCAGTATGTTCGCTGTAAGAGGACGATCACATGGATGTGACTATTGTGAGTCAAAGTTATAGCGCCACCAACTGGTAGCAGGAAGTGTGTCACTTTCAAAATGCTTTGAACTCACCCTTTTATTTTTACCCGATGTGCTTCAAACTTAATCTGTATAATGTAAATACATAGCAGATGAAGACCAGTGAATGGATTCTTGATATCTTTGATACTGTTGCCGTGGCAACGCATCAAACTTTAAAATTCTTTTTTTTTATGATTTTGAGACTCTTAGCGGCTTTTGGGGCCCTTAACGGGTTTGAAAACTCTTGAAACTTTGCACACAGGTCAGATCCCACAGCCATCAGAGCCGGGCTGAAGATGGTACCTGGGTGTGGCAGGGGGGCTAGACAGCGCCCCCTGGAACGGGGTCCGAACACTTGGTCCATAAATCAAACACGCTTGCATGTAATAATATGAAACTCGGTACACATGTTGATCTCATCGTTTCATCTATACCTCACGCTCTTACTTTTTACCCCAGCCCAACAGGAAGTCGGCTATTGAGGTTTGTTTGTAAAACACTCGCAATGGAATGTGCAATACTCCTCCTAGAGAATTCAAACACACGGCACGAAACTCGGTCAGCATGAAGTCAAGGCATTGAGGATGAAAGTTTGCGAGGGGATTTTTGATATCTCGAACGGTTTGGCCGTGGCGAGGAAACAAAATTATGGCGAGAAACGTGAAACAGGAAGTGTGTTATAACTTCAGCATACATTAACTGATCTTGATGAAACTTCAGCAGTGTGTTCACTGTAAGAGGCTGATTACATGGATGTGACTATTGTGAGTCAAAGTTATAGCGCCACCAACTGGCAGCAGGAAGTGTGTCACTTTCAAAATGCTTTGATATCACCCTCTTATTTTTAACCGATTTGCTTCAAACTTCATCTGTATAATGTAAAAATACAGCAGATGTAGACCTGTGAATGGATTCTTGATATCTTTGATGCTGTTGCTGTGGCAACAAATCAAACTTTAACATTCTTTTTTGATACTTTTGGGACTCTTAGCATGCTTGAAATTGCTTGAAACAGATAGATACAGATAGCTCGACAGATACATCACATTTATTAGCCAGTAGGCATGTGCAACTTTGGCAAAAGATTAAAGTAATGTCAAAAAAGTAAACAGTAAACACTAAAAGCCTCATATCTTCTAAAAATGTAATTATACATAATTTGTTTCTAAAGTAAATTATACAAATATTATAATTAAACCAGTTTTTCCCTTTTTTCATTTAAGAATTATGTTTACGTTCAAAAACAGCCAGAATGGTTTTAAAATTCAGAAGAAGAAAAAAAAATCTGAGTCATACGTAGTGCTATACTGCCCTCTTGTGTTCAATATCAGTTAGGCCTATTGTGTATATTCCCACCGGTTAATCAACGTGTGACTCCGCTGGGACTCGGGAACTTTTAAATCGCTTACTTAAGACTAGGCTGCCCTGCAGATATTAGGCTACAATATGCAGATTTAAATATACCATTTATCAAATAATCTGTTTATTTTTAGGTTACACATTACATTGTTTAAAAAATAAAAATTAAATGTGACCCGCTCTGGCGAAATGAGTCGGAAGTTGCATTCTTCCATTTTACACTGTAAATGATTTCTGTTGTTTTCACAGGATTATACTGTTTTTCTCAACAGTTTCTTACTGTATAATCTATGTACAGTAAGTTACAGTAGATTTAGTTGTTTTCACAGTATTAAATTGTTTTTTCAACAGTTATGTACTGTGCACACAGTTGACAGTATGTTACTGTAGAATTGCAATGCATTCTGGGAAATTATCAGTTACTGTTAATCTAAATACAGCAGTGCAATTGACCGCGAAAAACACCACACACAGTTCCACGGGTCAAATTGCTAGCCTACTAATGTTATTCTTACATTTAAAATAAAAATGTAGCACTGGTTGACCATTAACAGTCATAATTTATGACATAATTTATGTCAGTGGGGTGTGCATGAGAGCATATTTGACTTTGGAAGAGTTTCTCTGTCGTGTCAGTGGTGCTGCTGTCTTTTCTGCCGACCTGCAACTTCTTCATCTGGTAAGTAATAATTCTTATAATGTGTATGCAAACGGATTCTAGCTAATAACTTTAAAGTTATTTAGAATAGCTGACCACGATTTCTATATTCAATTTAATATATTCTAGACATTTTAATATAATATGTATATGATAGGCTACTCTTCAATGTAGCCATTTGGGATGTTACTGTAAATTCAAATACATTAGTACGAAATGACCGCGAAAAATAACCACAACAAGCTGCCATTTTATGAAGAACTCTTCAGTTCCCTTCCCTCTGTAAGAACACGCAGGCCGTGCATCGCGTCGCTGTCGGCAACGTTTTCGCCATACATATCTGGTTAGTAATTCATATTTTTATGCAAACCATATAAGTTACGTACGTTAACAGATTAACGTTAGAAAGAACTGGCCGCGGAATGTTCTATAAGCCTATAAGTCAGACGCGGATTTCTTTCATCTTGATAGCCTAACTTACTTGATTAAATATGTGATTTTATTAACATATATTTCATATGTAACCTCTTATAAGGTCAAAATGGTCTAATCATTTTGTTATTTACCACGTTAAGTCGGTGAAAGCGCCTGCACGTTCATTATTTTATGACTTACAGGGGTTAGGAATTGCTAATCGATAAATGTATCCTGAAATCGGAAATCCAAGGTTAGGATTCGGATTTATTGTTATAAAATTAAAGTGCCGATACCTCTTATTGATTTTTTCACGCTTATTTTCGTGTAAATCCTGACCTGGCGTTCTGCCATTATAACGTTACCTCAGTGATAAAGTTGGACCGCGGAAAGCGCCCAAGGTGTATTTTTGTCCAAAATACAAAGCTATGTGTGACATTTACAGTATTTGTTGTGGTCTTTGTTAATCTTTGGTTATCATTAACGACACATACACGAGGGAGTTAGCCTGGTGTTGAACACTTTACTAGCGAACTTAGAATCAACAACAACAAAAAAAACCCGGGTCATACCAACTACACAAACTGCCTGGGGGTGTTCCGGTAGGAACCATTCACTGCATATACTACAGTATTGTCGGCTATAATATCTTTTTTTTTTTTTTTTTTTTACTATGTGTAAACTGACATGTACTCATTTGAAGGGAACGATGCCTTGTCAATCTTTTTTTAAGTCATGTAACTTAGTATCACACAAGCAAGATTTAGCCTACGTTTTCACGTGATCGTAAATGAATTGATTTTAAACAACAGTCCAACAAACAAGATTTTAGTATTAAGTGAATTACACTTTAGACATCATTTTGTCTGTTTTTGCTGTTTAGCCAAAACAACAACAAAAACATACTATATTTTAACTGTCTTGTCTGTTCTCCTTTTCCACAGGTGTGAGCTGTGCATGTTAAGAAGACCCCTATCCATCTTGATGACCGATGAATTGTAAATCTAATCTAATTTAATTATTCTATTTATCTAACTACTACTAGGCCTACTATACCTTGGTCCAGTACTGACCCACTGAGAACATTTTAAACGGATTTTTATCCATCTGTGAATTTTGTCTATCTGCAAGTTGTTTAGAATTGTTGTGTGAAAATAAACGTTACTTTACAGTTTAAGGTTTAATTGCATAAAAGCTTGGATAGAAAAATTCCTATTGCAAAAGTTAGAACATAAGTCTGCATATAAATAATTATTGATACCGTAATGCAAGTTTTTCATGGCACATGTGCATGATGAGGTTGTTTTGTGTTTATTTATTTTTTTTAAAGGACACTGGATAACTTGTCATTTTGTAATACTCATCTGGATTGGTGGTTTACTCGTCAAAGCTTTTATAGTTTATAAGTTTATATGTGTCTCCCAGCCCTGCAAATCTGGTCCCTTAGATAGAAAGCAGCCAAAAACCCTTTAAAATCAGCAACTGACCAGTTAGACGGTCTATCTCAAACCAATAGACAATCTTAGACTAGTTTAAGCTGTTTTACCCCAGCAGGGAGTGGGTGGATGAGTTGTTATGAACTATCTTTCTAATAGATTGATCAGATAGTACCCCTTTAATCTTTTCTATTTTACTTGTTCATGATAATTTTTGCATGTATTTATGCATAATTGTTCATGATTGTCATGCATGATTTTTATTGTATTATATTACATTTTTATTATTAATGTATTTAATTGTATTAATGTATTTAAGTGTATATTATGTAAATGTACTAATGTGTTTGAAAATACACAATAAACCTTGTGCAGTTAAAGCTTCAATTGTTCTTTTTTCTATTTCCCATTAACAGTTAAAATAATATTTCTACGGATTTTCTACAGGTTACACAGTAGCACTATAAAATAAATACAATAACATTTCATACTATACAGTATTATTAAAAATTAACAGTGTAATTCTGTACTTTAATATGGTAAGAAATTACAGTAAAATAATGTTATTTAATTTGCAGTATGCTTAACAGTACTGTAGTTAGTGTTACGGTAATTTTACTGTTAAATGAAATACAGCAAGTACTGGATAATTGTTGCCAGTAAGTTACTGTTAATTTGACAAGAAATTTTTTACAGTGTAAGATATGGGCCGATTATGTGGAAAAACCATGAAATAACAAAAAAAAAAAATTCAAAAAACAATATTTTTTTGCTAATTTCAAAGAACAGACATTCAAAAATAATCTCACAGGGTTTCGTAGTCGAGATAATTGAGTAAAGGTATTTAAATAACGATTAAAGTTGTCAAAGCTTTGAATTCGCTGAAATAAACATTGCTCTTCTCAACTCCCCTCACCTCTGAGCATTTCCCGGGTATCCCCTGAAACGTTGAACTCACTGGAGGCTTCTAACCTAAACTGCGTGAGTATATTTATCTGCAAGAAGAATATAGCCTATGTAAGGCTGTAACGATCGCGACACTCAGATCCACGAACCTGTGTCGCGGTGTGAGAAGACAGAATCACGACACCGACACGTCCCTTCAACTCCCGAAGTTATCCTTCACGTCCAGACCCAATGCTAGCTACAACATCTTTAAATTACTATTAGTATTATTTGAAGTTAACATTATAAAATACGTAGACTTACACCACAAAACTTAAATTATTACTAATTTTTTTAAAATTGGCCAATTTCAGCATTATGGAGGAGATCCAATTCCCAGATAATTAAATATTTTAATAAATTGGCCTATGTGAACCACACTGCACAAACCAAAAGTAATACTCACCGGATGAAGAAGGGTTGACTCTCTCCAGAACATAAAATCTTTATTTTATTTTCCGTGTTCGCATTTATGAGGAAAAACAATCCGAACGTGACCGTTCTCTGGAAGCAGCACTAAAACTTTCACATAACTTAAACATGCGATCACAAAGCCTTTCTTTAAAGTAAATTTCGTTTTAAAATAATTATCTTAATTTAAATCAATGTTTCATCAACCAATTACTAGGATTTAATAATAAGAAATAAATTGCAGACAATAGGCTAGGCCTAATCACGACGCAGAGACGCGCGGCACGTGAACTGAAGCTTGTCTCATGAACCGAAAGTCAGCGTATAAGGTATCCTCACAGACATATATATTGAAATGTCTACTTTTAAACACAACCATTCAAAATGAAAGAAAACAGACTGCTCTCTGCTTATGTGGGCTAATCCGTATGACAACTGAATTTCTCTCTGACTCCTCTTTAATCTTTCTGATTTTAGAACATTTTTGTAAAAGTGACTTTTTAATTATTTATTTCAAAAAAATTAAAAATAAGTTGAGTTTCAGCCTCGTTAAATTGCATTTATATATGTTAATCTATTTGGTCAAATTAAGCTATATAAAATAAATAGTTTATCCCTTAAAATGCTATGGATTTTGAAAGATATCGAAAAAAAAAAAAAAAACGGGCAAAAAAACTTTAAAAGCGATTTTCTTAGGTTTTCAATTGGAAAAAAAGGGCAGACGACCAGAATTCAAATCTGTATATCTTTACAACCAAGGTATGACCAAGGTATCATTTGAAAGCTTACAGTGTCCTCTTTCCATTAATATCAAAATCTCAATTTTTAAATTTGGGTCACTGTTACTAATTTTGCTGGATCAGGTCGGTCACAAATGTGTTTTTTATTGTAGTATTATTTTATACAGAAATACATTATAATTATATATAATATACAAAATATAACCGTGGCCGCGATTAAACAGTGTTACAATAAAACTCAACATTGTGTTTTTTAAAAATAAATTCAAATAATACAAATCCCGAAATTGCGCTAATTTTAAAATTAAACTAAAACTCATGGCTGCACAAGCATTCATAACTGTGCGCGCCAACAGCGAGGAACCAGCAGAACAGAGTGAACGTTCATTCTGTTTAGTTCAATCCTACTTAATAGGAATTTATTTAAAATGCTCGCTCTACTCCACAACATTAATGTCTTGTGCGGATAGGCTATCTGTATTTTGACTTTCGGTTTTAATAAATGTATGCTTCATTTTTCATTAGTAAATTTGATCAATAAATTCAATAATTTAGAATAATAAGACACTATAGGGCTGTTACCCTAGGTAAGGCTGATCAAATTAAATCGGTTACACAATAATGTCACGAGATTGGTTTAACAGGAGTCAATTAAAAATCGCTGTAAAGAACGATACTTTTAAACATAACCCTAAATCACCATAAGGTGTCGCCAGATGACCGTCTTAATGAACGAGGCATGGATTCAAAATGCTGAATCATTCAGTAATGAGAAAACACATTGCTTTGAGATGCGCGATGGGTCGCTGTGATCTTTGTTTAACTATTTTCTCTTCTGAAACAGAAAAAAGTCAATATTGCATCTAAAAAGTCAATATTGCATCTAAAATGTAAGTGACTTGACTTGTGTGTGTGACTATGTTTGTTGTAGTGATAAGAGTTGCACCCTTGTTAAAATTTAAGGCCTTGTGTTTTTGGATATATATCTTTCTTTCTTTTTTTTTCTTTTTTTTACAAATATAACCCATATATTTTAGATTTATTATTTGCTTTAAATTAAATTAAGATTGTATTTTTGGTAATTGAACCTGAATGAATTTAAAAATGAATGTGCTATATTTCAGATCATATATTTGTTTTTCTTAAAATTTGAACTAACTTTATTCTCAGCTGAATTATAAATATTTTATTTCTGTATGAATTAAAAACATTTGATTTTTCTTTTTTAATCAATGTAGAATGTGTAACTGAAATATAAACAGATTAGGGCTCTGTTCGAGGACAAGTAACTAAAACCAATGCGACATGATGAATGTTTGTTTCCCAAACCATCTCAGAGTAACAGCTTACTTTTCTTTCTTACTATATTCTTTCTTACTATAAACTGTGCTGTAGAGCTTGCATCAGTCAAAGCAGGGTTACATTTTGCATGTCGTGCACAATAAACCTAAAGGCACCAGGGTGGCGGTGCCACCGGCTTCATATATATATGTATATATACAGTATATATATACAGTGTTGGGGAGTAGTTAACTACAAGTAGCGACGCTACTAACTTAACTACATTTTTCAGTAGCTTGCCAGTAGCTCAGTTGCTTTTTAAACAGTGTAGCTTTTCCAGTAGCTAACTACTTTTTGCAGCAAGTAGCAGAGTAGCGCGAGCAAAAGCTACATTGCGTTTGTCGAGCCTGCGCGAATCAGTGCGATGCAAGGATATTCTTCTTCTCGTTAGATTACAAACTCATTTTTTTGCCATTACCGCCACCTGTTGTTTAATCATGCGTCTTGCGGCTAACGCTTCACTGACCTAAAGAAGTGGGTTGACAGTCAGTGACGCACCCATATTATGATTATCCATGATTGAGCAAGAGGTGACGAGAGATTTGGATGATGGAGAAACAAATAACATTAATTACCCATGGTCTTATTTGTCCAAGTTCAATCGGTATTTTTGAGAAAATGTTCTAAATGCAATTTATGTTGAATGTATATTTTGTTCTTGCAATGTTTTAAGCTATTTGTTGCAATTTTGCACTTTTGACAAACAGTCTGAGATATTTGAGTGTTGTGTGTAATAAAACAATACTTTATGAAATCATAATTGTATTGCATTGTTTTAAACACTAAATATTTTAATTAAAACATTCATCAGACACTTATTCAGTTATTTATAATATATAATTTATAGCATGTTATAATAGTAATATGTAATATAATAGTTATAATATGTTGTTCAAAAAGCAAAAGTAGTTTCAATGTAGCTAGCTACTTTTTGATAGTAACTTGTAGTGTAGCTAGCTACTTTTCCAAAAGGGTAACTTGACTGTAGTTTAACTACTTTAACTTACAAGTAGCTTGTAGCTTGTCAAACTACAGTTTCAGAGTAGCTTCCCCAACACTGTACATATATATATATATATATATATATATATATATATATATATATATATATAGCTGTGATCCGCGATGAAGGGCCAAAGCCAGTGGCATGGCCACCCTGGTGCTTTTAGGTAACTAAGGAACCGGGGTTGCGGTGCCACCGGCTTGGGCCCTTCATCGCTGCTCGCAGCTATATTTTAGGTTTATTATTAATATTAATATTACCAATATTATTATTCATTGTGAATAAAGAATATATTATTGTTATTATATATTACAAATATATTGCATTTATAATATTGTTATATTTATCATTATTATTAGTACTATCAACTGTATAATCTGCAACATGGTTTTCTCCAGAATTATGATTTTAATGTCACTGCACCCCCTTAACAACATGTTAACAATAACTAGTGTGTGTGTGTTTTTATTGTTTCTTCATTGTATCTGTGTGTGTAACGTGGTTTTCCCTGTAGGCTGGCCTCCTCATCGCACCCTCAGAGGTCACAGGCACAAGGTCACGTGTTTGCTGTACCCGCACCAGGTCTCGCCGCGCTATGACCAGCGCTCGCTCGTGTCCGGCGGCGTCGACTTCTCCGTCATCATCTGGGACATTTTCACGGGCGAGATGAAGCACATCTTCTGCGTGCACGGAGGAGAGATCACACAGCTCATCGTGCCTCCGGAAAACTGCAGCGTAAGTCTCCTCAATGATACAAGTGAAGTGTGGAAGTGAGCGGGGCTTTTTGGTCCAGATGTTTGCTCTGATTGGTCAAGGACGATGGCTGTCTAATCTATCTAGATGAATAGCTTGTCACTTTATTGTAAGACATTTTTACTGAATTTGTCAAATTTTGATGAAGAAATCCAAGAGAGATGAGGAATACTTCATCAGCACACAGAAACTCAAAGGTCTTCACGGCAACCCGTCAAAATAAAAGTTATGTTTAACTTTAAGAAATTGTGACAGAAAAATTAAACGTATTTCATAGGGACCTACTGAACTTAAAGGTACAGCGGAGGATTTTCTTTTTCCGGGTGGGTAGTCTATACTATTGGTCCACCTAAGTGTCAATCATTCTGGTGATATGTTTACAAAAGGCCGTCGTACGTGCTCATCCCTGGCACAAGTCATGCACCGCATAGACACGGTAAACATCTCAATTTGTCTAAAGTAGCCTTTTGACCAAATGGTAAATGGTATCACGCTGAAATATTCTAAAACCTTGTGTGTTCATGTGTTCATATTCTAAAACTTTGTGTGTTTATTATTACACAAATGTAACAAGCTACTTCTCCATTACATATGCAACTATGTATAAAAATAACGTATTATTAACAATGAGACATATTAGGTTAAGGACCAACGTAATAGCACTGCTTATATGTTGCCATGTAACGTAATTGCGATTTACAAAATAGTTTCCTCAGAACGTATTTCGTGTGATACAGGGTTGCACATATCATGTCTTGAGTCCTCGGTCACTCAATCGATCAGTATAATAAGTAAATAAAACACGGAAGGGCATTTGACATGTTGTCTTTTTTATGAATGTTTTTGAGTTAGTTTATAATTTGCAACATAATTGTGTAAGGCGTAATAGACGTTTCCTCTCGGGAGCAAGAGTGTTGTGTTTGTCCATGTGCATTTTTTTTAAAAATTGGAGAGGGCGGGTCTTCTCTAAAATTCGGAAAGATCCTCCGCTATACCTTTAACCTTTAACTTAAACTTTTAATAAATTGACATTGAATTGTATGTTTCATGATTTCAATTGATTAGACATGCCTTTTGATTATTAAATTTAAAGCATTAAAATGGATTCCATAAAACTTAAAACCGAAAACACAGAATTTGGTAAAAATAAAAGCGAATTTAAATAAATTTAATAAATTTCATAGGGCACTAAATGTTATTTTTGTTAAAATTGTAATAAATATGTTGTTAATTGTATTTAATTGTAATTAAACCATTAAAATGTATTCCAGAAATGTATTTCATTGGGTCTTAAAAATGTAATTTTTGTTAAACTATTAATTAATTAATACTTCATGATTTCAATTGATTGGACATGCTTTTTTATTACTTAAATGTCATTATTTTAGTCCAAAAGGTTACAACAGAAAATTAAATGGAATCAGCAAAAATTCGAATGAAAAAAAAAAAAATTGGAATATTGGTAAGGAAATTAAACGGATTTCACAGGGTTCTATGAAACTGAATATCATCGCCTGTCAACACCAAGCGTGGCGCACAAGCCCTGAAAAGTGAAGCCAAAGCGCCTCGATCGTCCCCTAGTGGCCAGCCCTATTATAGCTCATAAACCCCGCCTCCCTGTGTTATTTAACCAACTAAACAATTCAATTACACTTCAAATATCGTTTTTCCAAAGATGATTTCGATCATTTACGGTAGTTTTTATCACGCTGATGTAATTTCAAGTGTTTGTTTTAAGGTAAGTTTGTTTTTAGTTAGTTATTTGATGCGGTGGTGGTGACGTCATGATTGACAGCTGTGATTGACAGGTTCTCTGAGCGACAACAGACTTTTTCGGGATCTTCAGAGGACTGAGGAGATTTGAGCTTTAAATTTAATATATAAATTACTATAAATAATTTTTTTAAAGTGCAGGAATGTGTGCTTGCGATTGATTCTGCGAGAGTGAGAGAGTGAGGGCGGGGCCTTGATTTTGCAGCTTTACTTCCTGCTCACGACTGCGACGGTCTGGTACCGAAATCGCTTCTGCGCAGACTCAAGTCCAAAGATGTCAGCGCCATATCGAGATACTGGCGGCTTCAGTTCTGACCAATGGAATAGAGCCTAGGGGTGTCGTCCATCTTTAGTCTACAGTCTATGGTCAACGCGCACGCCCAAAAACGAATATTCTGTCAACATTTACTCACAAGCACTTTTTTGCCCGTAAAGGTTCCTCTCTAGACATTGAAAAGTTCATCGGCGCTAGACGGCTGCAGAATTTCTAATCTCCGAGTCGCACCTTGGTGACCAATTAGACTGAAACGTCCAGCGCTAAATGTCAGGCTTCGAAGCCTCTGGAACGCCATTAAAAGAAGAGCACCGTTGTCATGGAAACGCTCCGAGTCTCCCTCTCTAAGTCCTGTTTGACCTTTCCTGCAGGATTTGTTGTGTAACGCAGTGACCTTACATGAAGTGGGATGCTCTGCTTTTTAATTCGAGTCGCACTGATATCATTTCCTCCTTCATTGTTGGCAGGTTTTGACTTCTCCGTTGTGTTTTTTCCACGTTTTTGGCATCTCTCAATTCGCCGGCAGCAGCCGTTTTTCATTCAGAGTGAATAAAGCGAGACAGGATCGATCGGATAGCCTCTGTGTGGGGTTTTAATCTTTATTATGAATGAAAATCTCGCCACTATATAGCTGGTGCTTATTACATGCTCTGAAAGGAACTTTAAAGTCGCCCTGTTGTCAGTCATGTTATGCCTTAAAACTCATTTTTGATCTCCAAAATAACGCATTTAAACCTTTTTTCCTTGAAAAAAATGCTTCATCTCTTAAAACAGCTTGAATGTAACTCGACACCCTTGCCTTGTTTAGTTTTCGTGGTTCTATGAATATGCAATTGAGCCCCGCCTCCACTCACTCAGCTCAGAGATCCACTGGTTGACGAACACACGTTGATCTGATTGGTTACAAGGTCGTTTGTGACGTCAGAAACACCAGCGATGTTTTTAAGACTGTCTTTGCTTCACTGCAGTTTTAAGCAGAAAATACTCAGCAATGCTGTCGACTTATGAATTTACACATGATTTGTCTTAAAGCATATTAAAAACACCACATAGACACATAAACAACATTAAAAGCTGGATTTTGCAACTTACAAATGAGACATAGTACAGTTATTAATTTAATATAATCATTCTTGACCAATCAGTGACAGCATCAGTGCCTCTAAGCCACGCCCCCCTCTGCTCACTCATGGTGTTGTGTTTACTCTCTCTCTGCAGACGCGCGTGCAGCACTGTGTGTGTTCGGTGGCCAGCGATCACTCCGTGGGTCTGCTGAGCTTGAGAGAGCGGAAGTGCATCATGCTGGCCTCCAGACACCTGTTCCCCATCCAGGTCATCAAATGGAGGCCGTGTGACGACTACCTCGTGGTGGGCTGCTCCGATGGCTCCGTATACGTGTGGCAGATGGACACAGGTGACTCCCTCTCTGTTAAACACATTTTATTGGACTGTCCTGGGTTTAATACAAGTAGAATTCTCTTTTATGAAGTTATTTTACTTAAAGGGTTAGTTCACCCAAAAATGAAAATGATGTCATTAATGACTCTCCCTCATGTCGTCCCAAACCCGTAAGACCTCCGTTCATCTTAGGGACACAGTTTAAGATATTTTAGATTTAGTCCGAGAGCTTTCTGTCCCTCCATTGAACGTGTGTACGGTATACTGTCCTTGTCCAGAAAGGAAATAAAGACATCATCAAAGTAGTCCATGTGACATCAGTGGGACTGTTTTGAAGCATCAAAAATACATTTTGTCAAAAATAACAAAAACTTTATTCAGCATTGTATTGTCTTCCGGTTATGTTGTGGATCTGCGTTCACGAGTCTGCCGTGACGCTGCTGACGTGTGTCCCGTGTATTTGGGCTCAAATAAATATGGCTGGGCAAAAAAATGCAAGTCTTCAGGCCTGTTCACACCGGGACGAATTTCGCGCGCGATATTCGTCGACGTTTAATGCCTCGTGAGTAAACAATGGGCGCCAATGTGAGTGTTCACACCGACGCGAAAAACGCCACGCGTAAAAGCGTCATTTTTAAAAAAAACGCCTTGGGTTCGTTTTTTTGGTTTGACGCGCCGCGTCAAAACCTATTCGACCAACGAGATTGGCGGGTTTGCTCACGTGTCTGGTACTTCTGAAGTTACAGTAAAACACAACTTGAGGGCGCTCAAACACAAAACGGTCTTGCCGAGCACACATACGGCGAAGAAGTGAAGATACCTATGGGCAAGATGAATGTTGAGCTGCTGGTCTCGGAGCATAAAGAGCTGTATGATAATATTTATATTAGTATTTCTGTAATAATAGTATAGTATAGGGTGACCAACAGTCCTGTTTTTCCGGGACATGTGTAAAACGGTCACTTTGTGCTTTACAGAAATCTGAGTGAACTGCGCATAGTGTGCGTAGTGTCAGTTAGATTTTGACAAGTGAGGAGAGGAGATAGATAACCTCTGCCGACTCTTTGTATTCTTTCTTTTATTTTTATTTTTCTGTTGTGACCAGATATTTGTTTGTGTTTTTTTTTTCTCGCTCGATCCCCATGTATGAGGACGAGTGTAACGTTTGAGTGGCTTTATTAAACGCGGGGAAATACGACAACTCTCGTCTCTCGTGCATCTGTTCATCCGACAACTAGTGCTATGTTTTTATCTCTGGGCAACATCTCAACTTTGCGTTACACATGTCCTCTTTCCACGTCCTGTCCTGGCTGTTTTTAAGTGATGGAAATGTCCTGGTTTTCAAAAAAAAAAAAAAACTGCTGGGAAAGATCGGTTCTATAGCAAAATATAGATGGGCGAAGAAGGTGGATGAGGAAGAAAAACAGGATAAAGAGAATGAAAACTAAAGATATAAATAGATTTTGTTAGTTCTTTTTTGTAAGTTTGTGAGAGCTATTTTTTGTTACATTTGGAGGCATTTCTTTTAGTTATTTATTATTTATATATTTATTTTTCTAATACAGAAGACATTGTTTCTATCATTATTTCATTCGTTTTTTTATCTGTCATAATAAAACATTGAGACATGAATATGATCACCCTAGTATAGTATTCTATTATTATTTTTGTTTTACATTAAGCCCCATCTAATGTCAGGGAATGAATTTGCATGTTCACTCGGCTCATCGTCAGCGAAAAACGCTTGGGTGTGAACACAAAAAACGCGCGCTGATATTCATCCCGGTGTGTACGGGCCTTTCCTCTGTGTGGAAATCCTTAGACATGTTTGTGAAGATTGTTTTGTACATCGCGCGCCTCCCTAAGACTGTGAACGAAGCTCAGCTGTTTGATGAGTCAGTGTTTCCCCTACCATTGTTTTAGGGGGGTGGCCCGCCCTCCCAAAAACGACCCCCGCCCCCTCTAAAAAGCTGACGAAATCCAGTCATAAAAAGGAATTTACTGTATATTTTTGAGTAATTAGAATAATTTGAAAGCGGTTCAGTACACTTGAAATCAAATCACAATGTGTGTGAATATTATACCACAAAGACTATTTAAATACGAATCCTGCTTGCCTTGTTCCGTGTGATGAATGGTGCAGCTGATGTGCAGTTTTATTAATCACACACACACTGAAGACACTGAAGCATGTGTGACGCTTGCGCTGGTTTTGACCTATATGAAGACAGAAATGCATGACTTCCTCTCCAGGCTCTAGATCCACTCTGAAAGTCACTTTGTGATCATTTAACCGCTTCATTTGAGAAACTATCATCTACCTCACACAGAAACTCAAAAGGTCTTCACAGCAACCCATCAAAATAAAAGTTTGATTTAACTTGACAGAAATATATTACTGCTGTACAGTAGAATTTAGATATGTCCTAATGTAAAAATACTTATAATGATAATGAAATTTCATATACTTCTAATGAAATCTTATAATTGGCCGTGGTTGGATCTTGGATCCAAAAAGTTTTTAATAACAGGGTGCCAACAATTATGGCCAGAGTGTTTTGGAGAAAAACATGTATTTCATAGTGTGATTTACCCCCACTTTCAATTCTTTTGCTTCAATAAAAAAGGTTAGAATTTTGCCAATTTTTTGAATGGAAGATCAAAAGGATAAACAATGCAGAATTATTTTTTACAGCCAGTTTTTTTCTTTCTTAAATGTTCATAATACATGATTTGAATTAATTAGACATGCTTTAATTGATTGCTAAAAAAATACATGCCCACTCCGCAACACTAGCAGGTTCTGGGTTTGGAGGAGACCCGTCTCACTGTATCTGTGTGTCTGTGTCCCATTATAGGACATGACAGAGAGAGCTGCTAACTCTCTCTCTCTCTCTCTCTCTCTCTCTCTCTCTCTCTCTCTCTCTCTCTCTCTCTCTCTCTCTCTCTCTCTCTCTCTCTCTCTCTCTCTCACTGCTTTAGACACATTAGTGTTTATATATCCACTTACAGCCTGGTATTATTGGAGCAGAGTAGAAGAGAAAACACACACACACACACACACACACACACACACACACACACACTCTCACACATACTATCACATACACACACACACACACACACACACACACACACACACACACACACACACACAGTCTGGTTCACTGTCTTTGTGGGGATATTTTTTATATTGTCCAAAATGTCCACACACTCGAAACATACTATCACACACACACACATAAGCTGTATCATTGTTTGATGAGTGTAGCACACTTTTTTAAGGTTTTAGTTTTAGTGATAACCTTGAGGCAGATGTTTTGATTGTGTTGTTCATGAGTGTGTGTGTTTGTGTGTGTGTTCCAGGAGCACTGGACCGCTGTGTGATGGGAATAACAGCGGTGGAGATCTTGAACGCGTGTGACGAGGTGGTCCCGGCGGCTCTGGACTCCCTCAATCACCCAGCGGTGAACCTGAAGCAGGCCATGACCCGCCGCAGTCTGGCTGCACTCAAGAACATGGCCCAACACAAGCTGCAGACGCTCGCCACCAACCTGCTCGCCGCAGACAACGCTGACAAGGTGTGTGTGTGTGTGTGTGTGTGTGAGATATCCATCAACACTGAGCCATATCTCTGATATTGAAGGGACAGATCACCCAAAAATGAAAAGTAGCCCATGATTTACTCACCCTCAAGCCATCCTGGGTGTACATGACTTTATTCCTTCAGACTAATATCAAACACGTATTCATTATTACTTCAATGAGCTCATTGTTTCTGCATAAAATTCTGCATAAAATTATTACATTCTTTAAAGAGCCCCGATCATAGCATTTGAAATGTTCCTATTTTTGTTTTGGGAGTTCCCAAAAACAGTTTAACTTGCATGCAAGGATAAAAAAACACTTTATTTCTTTTGTAATATGCATTTATTTTTAACTGATTTGCTCAACGACTCCCAAATGATTCGTTCAACGATTCATTTTCCCAAACACCTCCTTTGCGTGACGCGAATCTGCGGCGATTGGTCAAATGACCCAGTCAGTTGTTATTGGTAAACCGTCCGTAGGCAGAGACTGTCGGCAACGTAACGCCCATAACCAGGATTATAGCTTGTCAAGTGTTGAAAATTGTATATAGTGTTTGAACAAACGTGTCAGAAAAAGTGCACTTTCCACACGGTCCCTTAATCGCATCTCCGTCAAGAGCAAGATTTCCCGGCGAAACTCACATTGTGGCGGCTTTTGAGGGGCAGTGCTTATTATTCTTGATATCTGCAACAGAGTCTACGCACAAGAATCGGCACCCAAACAATTCACAACCAGTTTAACTGTCCCTCTACCTAAGAAAGGTGATCTGACCCTGATGAACAACTACAGGGGGATCAGCCTTTTGTCGATCACCGCAAAGGTCTACAATAAAGCCATCCTGCATAGGATAAGAAACCCGATCGACAAAGTCCTGCGAGCCAATCAAGCTGGCTTCAGAAGAGGCAGAGGGTGCACAGAGCAAGTTCACATCCTGCGCAGAATAATTGAAGGCTCCAAAGACAAGAATCTCGACTACTATATCACATTCATCGACTTTAAGAAGGCGTTCGACTCGATCAACAGACCAACAATGTTCGAAATCATGAGATACTACGGCATACCAAATAAATTGGTAAGAGCGGTCCGAGCAATCTACACCAACTCCAAGAGTCATGTTCTAGTCGAGGGGAAGCTGTCAGACCAATTCGACATCTCAACTGGTGTTCCACTAGCTCCTTTCTTGTTCATCATTGTCCTCGACTACGTACTAACAAAAGCTGAGGAGGAACACGCCAACACCACCCAATCCAACGGCATCGTCATCTAGGCAACCTAATATCTCACTATTTGACCTGGACTTTGCCGATGACATTGCACTATTCGAAAGCACCCTGGAAAGATCTCAGCAACAACTCACAACAACAGCCAAGTGGGCCAGGAGAGTAGGCCTTGAAGTCAACATAGCCAAAACAGAAGCATTAAAGGGCATATTGCAGGTTAGAGGACCCAACGAGTCAATGCATATAAAAACAATGTAGGAACTAGATTTTCTTTAAAATATACGCATAAACACGCTACAGAAGCTTCTGCAATCGTTTTTGTGAGAAAATTTTACTTCCGCGTCTGAAAATGGGCGTGGCGGGCGTGACACAATGAGCGGGAGAGCCGTCTATTCACACAATAGGAAAACAATGAATCGCATGACATTTCGGACGCTGAGGAAATACTCGTATGACGGATCAAGCCATAAAGTTATGAGCCTGCTATGCTAAAGAGATCAGGGACAGGCCAGGATAATGTCAGACAGAATGGTCAGAGAAAAAATTACCTGTGATGTGAGGAGAAGCAGTGGAGAACAGGACAGGTGCCTTTTAGGTGAGAGACGTGCACGTTCGCTAACGATATACACTGTGCTCACAATATTGTACAGATTATTATGATCCTATAACAGGCCAGCAGACATTAGTATGTTTAGGGTAGATTTATATACTATTAAATGTATAAAAACTTTACTTGAGTATATTTCTATAGTAAAAGCATAGGCTACTCAGGTACATTTTTAATACATATTTTTCACCTAGGTTATAACATAAACAGAACATTAAAGATTTGAGTATTTAAACAACCAATTTTGTTTTTCAATGACAAGTTCTATTTAGGGCATGACATGACTAAGTTACCTATATAACAGTATTTGATGCCATATTGGTAGTATACGACGATCAATATTCTTGCTTCGGCATACCATGTTGAACTCCATCATATTGCCGGGATGCTAATCATTTGATCTGAAGTGAACGCTACACACGACCGCGTTTTCCGAGCCGATGCAGATGAGAAATCCCGTCTGTTCACCTGCTCAAACCGCACCAGGAACGAAAGATAGGCTATATAGCACCGTCACTTTTATTGTAATGGAAACTTGTGGACTCGATCTCGAAGTCCTGACAGGCTGGAGTTTTTGCAATCTCCACAAACACAATAATTTACCATGACGATGATAAATTAAAATGCAAAAACTAACGAAAGCACACCGACTGACGAGCGCTCTCACTGAACACCAGCCTACTCTGCACTGAGCCGAGGCTGCGGCTCCCTGATATGACGTCAAATGACGCGATGTTGAAAAAAAAGCCGTTTTTACTAGCAGTCCAAGAAACGCTCACTTTATCTTCTAAATTAGTGCCCTTATGTTGTTTTAAAACATTTTAAATCCTGCATTAACTTTTCATATGGTATTTTCATACAAGGTTATCTATAAATTTCGATTTTTTTTTTTACCTGCAATATGCTCTTTAAGCAACAAACAACATGCTGGCCCAGACATGGTAATCCACACCCACCGGTACATACAGTTAAATGGTCAGAACATCGAGTGGACCAAGAACTTTAAATATCTCGGCTCTCAAATAGCCTCTACAGAGTCAGACGTCAGAGGACGAAAAGGCCAAGCATGGGGGGCCTTTTGGAAGATGAAAAACGTCTTTCAGGCAAAGACCCTCCCAATCATACTCAAGATCAACATATTCGAAGCCTCATGCATCCCAATCCTTCTCTACGGCTGCGAGAGTTGGATCATCAACAGTTAGATCAAAGACCAGCTCAACAGTTTCGCCACCAACTGTTACAGAATAATGCTCGGCATCAAACGGCTAGACAAAATCAGGAATGAAGACATCTACAAGCAAGTCGATCGCGACCAACTCGTTATCCGAGTGCAACAAAGGCAGCTGAGATTTGTAGGCCACTGCCTCAGAAGAAGCGAGAACGACTTAATAAACAAATACGTTCTGTATGCACCTCAAGAACGCCACGGCAAAAGAGGCAGAGGAAGACCACATAAACTGTACCATAGGGGTGGGCGATATGGAAAAAATATAATATCACGATTTTTTTTAGGAAAATCACGATCACGATTTTTTATCACGATTCTTTTTCAAGTTGGTTTTAATATTTTGCAAGTGGCTGTTCATTACAGCCAAACTAATGTCCTTATGTTAAAAACAAAGCCTTAGGTAACAAAATAAAAAAGAAAGGCATACATTTAGGCCAGTGGCGAAGATAAAAATCTTTGTCATTATTTTCGTTGTTATTAAAAAAAATAAGACAAGATAAACATTACACAAATTAATATTCAAATTAAATAAATAGTGCTTTATTTTTCAGATGCACTAGGTGTATTTAGCAGTAGCATTGAAGAAAGTAATTAAATTAAACAAATATGAAATTAAAACACTACAGAGACTTCACTGAATAAATTGATTCTTATTAAAGCTACTATTAAAGTTCTCAGTCAGTGAGTGATTTTCTCCTTGTGTGTTTTTTTCTTTTACTAAAGAGATTCCCTCAAAAATGAAAATGGTCTTAATTTACTCTCTCAAGATGTTTTAAACCCGAATAAGTTTCTTTCTTCTGTTGAAAATAAAAGTTATTTTGAATAATGTGGGTAACCGAACAGTTGCTGGTCCCCCTATAGTTTTTTATTGGTTCTCTCCTGGAAGTTAATGGGGACCAGCAACTGTTTGGTTACCCACATAAAAAAAAAAATCGTTCTTTTGTGTTCAGCACAAGAAAGAAATTAATACAGGTTTGTAACAACATTAGAGTGAGTAAATAATGACAGATTATTATTTTTATTTTTTTTGGTGAACTATCCCTTTAAGGACGTGCGGCACTACTATTTATTCCTGTCGCTTTTAGACCAGCACGCGACGCGTTTAATATAGACGCATATTACACCAGATATTCTCTCAAATGTTTGCTTTCACTTTAGACGTAGCCTGTTTATGTACACATTGTGTGTATTTAACAGTATTAGCATAATAAGACTCGAAAGATAACTTAGTCCAGTATTCTGGCGCTGTTTGACAGGCTTCTAGTGCCTGTGATTGTCGTGGGTATATGCGGTCAGGAAAGCGCACGTTAGAACAGCGCATCAGCGCGTGGATTAAATGTTTAACCGGCAAGGCTTATGCAAGTAATGAACTTTTGTGAATTGCAGTGTCCCGTACCTATTCATTAACGTGTGTCTAGGCTACGTCGCGTTGTACAGATGAGACGGAGGCGCCAGAACTGAACTGATAGAATGCACTGTAACACGATACTACGATATTTCTTCAAAAGCAAATCGTGGAGGCATTTTAATCGTCCACGATTAAAAATCGTCATATCGCACACCCCTACTGTACCATCAATACATAGGCGAGCTCATCAACAAGGACGTACCAGTTACAGCGAACAAACTGAGGGAAGTTGCCAAAGATCGCAGGGAATGGAGAAAATTGGTGACCGACTGCAAACCTACCCTGTTCGCAGCCGATTGATGATGATGATGATAAGCTTATTATATAAAGCGAAGTCATATTTGGCTAAGTCGTTTAGGAGGTAATTGCCATTTTTCAATGAATGTCTGGTGAATATCAAAAACAAAACTAACTTTACCCCGCTTAGAAGCTGCGCCGAGTGTACACAACACACACATCACAATATAACTATATTTTGCATGCTACAGAAAACATAACAGCAAACATTATTAATAATACTTACAGATTGTGATTCGGAGGAGGACGAACCTGATCCATATATACTGGATACTGAGCCCTCCTTCAGGAACAACCGGCTTGCGAATCCACATTTGAATTAATTTATGTTTTTGAATGATTCGCCATTAAAATGATAATAAGGTTCGGGCTACTGTTGTGTTATAGTTGCAAAAATGAACTTGCAAAAATCGTCCCTGGACAATGAAAACAAGTGGCTGAACTGTCTTTGCAATGTAGAACACAGCAGCGTCTTCTCGACATGATGTGATTCAGCTGAAGTATTTGAATGTGTTCTAGACTTCAAGTTTACACTCCCGTCTGCGCGCGCAGTTGTTGGGAGCGGCCAATGAGCTAATGTTTTGTATCTACGTCACTACAAACCAGCTAATGACTCATTTCAAAAACAATTCATTTCATAGACTCAGAGTCGACTCTCACTTTTGAAAGACAATAACTTTATATACGGTGCACTTTCAGATATAAATCTTTGCAGGATGTTTTCAGTCCCTTAGAGCTATAGTCCACACTACATGAAGAGTCATTTTCAAAAATCCATGATAGGTGCTCTTTAAATGAGAACATTTTTGATTTAACTGTGATTTTGTGTTTGTACATTTCTGAAATAATTAGTTTCCACCGATAACAGATCACTCTAGATTGTAATATGGATTCATACACTTTCTCCAAAGCTGCTTATCAATCAGATACAATACAATCAGAGTTATATTAAGAAATGTCCTGGCTCTTGCTAGCTTTATAATGTGAGTGAATTGCTGTTTCTGTTTTGAAGTGCATCTATATTGATATGTATATATATCTGTAGGATATTCAGCTATAATCAAATGTTTTATAATAAGACTAAATGTAAATGATATCTAAGTTTTACCTTATTGGAATCAAAATTAGGAATCGATAAGAATCAGAATCGGAATTGTTAAAATTAAAACAGGAACATACGCGTCACAAAATTCCTCATTATAATAATTAATGTGCAGAATAAAGGGGCGGGGCCTGGTTGAGTTAGTAGTGTGTTAAACTGGTGGTTATGGTAAGGGGCGGTACATTTCCCAAACACACTCGAAGCGCTCGACCAATCACAGCACACTGATCCAGCCGACCAATCAGAGCACTGTGTGCTTTTCAGAAGGAGGGACTTCAGGAAGTAAACAGAGCGTTACTGACAGAGTGGGAAGAGAGGAGCTGCAACAATGGAGAATACGAGGAAAATAATCAACATTCAGGAAAACTAGTTCTAGTGGAGACAAAACACTCAGTAAAAGGCTGTAATAGATCCTCTTTAAAAGTGTGCGCTCCTGATGTTGTCATTGAGAGGACACTTTTTTTACGCTTGTCTGTGTTAATGCATTTGTAAAAGAGATTGTGTTTGTTTTACGTGTGTGTGTATTGATTTAGTTATGACCTGTAGTTTGTTTCTATAATCGACACACTCGTCTGCTAGTGTTTATTTTACAGCACGCTTGTAAACACACTTCTGCATGTTGTGCTCACGTCTACATTTAGAGCTGGCGATGTGTTTAGCATGTCAGATTGTATTAGATTCGTTCTTATTGGCTGTCATGGGTGTTGTTTGTGTGTGTTTGAATGTAGTCAGAAGTTGCAGTGGAGTCAAGTGTGTGTGTGTGGTGTTGAATGTCCTCTAGAGGGCAGTGTGTCTCCATGATCCCTCTCTGTGTGGTTGTGTACACAGGACATGATGTCGTCACGCTCTCCTTCGTCTTGTCCCAAGAACACGTCACATGTCTGTGTTCATAGGCTTGCAGGGAAAAACAGGGCTGAATGCAAATAATAAACTACAAAATTGATCATATAAAACTATGCAATGTTGTAGATGTCAAGTCATGCATGCAGTCAAATTAATCTTGGGTCACGTGATATAAACTGCTCGTTTAGTGAACGTCTTCCGCTGTGTCTCTGTCATTAAAAGCATCATGTGATGTGCTGAGATCTTAAGCATACACTGTGGAGGTGTGCAGACGCCTCAGACGCTGATCTGGTATCAGGTGTCCTGTAATGATGTGTTTAAAATAGCCCAGTGGTTCTGGGACAGCACTCTGTTCAGCCTAATGATGTGCCTGTGTGTGTGTGTGTGAGTGAGAGAGAGAGAGAGACTGGTCTGCATTCAGATAGTGTGTGTTTTTGAACGGAAATTATGTTACTAAGACCAACATATTTATTTATTATTATGTTGTTGTTTTTTTAGGCAGACGTTTATTCTTGAACACAACTAAGACCCAGATATATTTTTTGTTATTTAATTTTATGTTTTTTTTTTTTTGTTTTTTTTTTTGTCTTGTTAATTTTTAGTCTTGTCTATTAGGAGTCTTGTTAAATTCAGATGATTTTATTTTTATTTATAGTGTGTATACATTTTATTTATTATAATAAATATAGTCTATTTATTCTTATCATAACAGTTATCAGGCAGTGTCAGACAGGCAGAAGTTACTGAGACCCTCATATATATATATATATTCAGATGATTTTATTTTTACTCTCTTTTCTTATAACAATGGTGTCAGACAGAAATGATATAACTGAAACTCGTGTTTATATATATATATATATATATATATATATATATATATATATTTAGTCCTATAATAATTTACTTCTGAAATGTTAATATGATAAGCATATGATTTAATTTTTTTAGGGTGTGTATTCTTGAACACAACAGTGTCAGACAGACTGTTTCTGAGAAAACAGAAAATAATTTGTTTAAATAATTAATTTAAACAAAATATTTTAATATAATTAAATACTAAATAAATTAAACAAATAATTTAAATTGATTTTTTTATCTGTATATATTTTGACAGAAATGTGCTTTTTTTTTATATTTAATTGCATTTTTCAGTCAGACATTTATTTATTTATTTATTTCTGAAACACATTTCATCTCTCCCTCTCACAGATTTGTCTTCTTTCACTGCAACAGTTGCCTTTTATTTTGGTGTCCCAGAGACCTGAAGGAAAATGAAAGGAGCGAGACCTTGCACAAGCAGTGTGTGTGTGTGTGTGTGTGTGTAATATCAATGCGGCCCCTCAGACCGCCATCAGAGCTATTGAACACAAACACAAAGAGCAGACATTGTACGCCAGACTCCAGGAGTCAGACATTACACTGAAGGACACGAAATACAGGACGAGTTTACCACAGTAAATGCATTGCACTTCATAAAGAAAACTGATATCTAAAAAAAAAAAATATTTCAACTCAAACACGATTGCATGAGCCACGTTCAAATTGTACCTTAAAGGGTTAGTACACTTTAAAGCCTTGTTTTAAGATCGTTTCTAAAGAAATGGAATGGTTAAATTGAAATTTGGGGGTGATAACACAGAAACCTAAAATTCTCGGGACAGCAGCATTTGTCCAAATGTCAATCTTAACCGTACTATTTCATCAGAAACGATCTTACAAACAGGGCTTTAAGTGAAAAAAGTGTATCGAACTAACCCTTTAACGCACGGCGGCCTTCTGGGTCATTTATCTAATGCATTGTGTGTATTTATGTTCAGCCACAGAAGTTTGGGTTAGGAAGCGCGTCTGAATCGGACCGGTCGTAAACATCCTCCCTGATGTCTCTAATGGATCGCAGGTGCTTTGTTCATCGAATTAACATTGAATAACAATTAGCAAGCTCGCTATTTAATATGGGCCGACTGGAAGGAGATGAGATGAAATGAATGCTGGAGGGCTTAATGAGCATTAGAGATTATTACACAGATCATGAAATAAATAGATTATCCTGCGCGCTGAACAACTTTTGACTGATGTGTTTGAAGACTCGCTGATTACTGCTGTATAACGAGCTGCTCATTGAGGAGGCTCAAGGGCTTGATCACAGGGAGACGCCGTGTCCATTTGCCCTGCAGATAGAGGAACACGGAGCCTGTTTTAGAGTGAAAAGCATGGTTAATCTGCTGATTTTTATTTCCATTCATTCATTTAATATTTTTTGTAAATGTATTCATTTTAATTTAGTAATTTAATTAATTAAATGAATAAACAATTAAATGAATGAATTAACAAAATAATTATTTAATCATTCATTAATTTAATAATTTATTTTAGTCATTCATATATTTAAATTCAATTTGAATTTAGGGGTGTGCGATATGACGATTTTTAATCGTGGACGATTAAAATGCCTCCACGATCTGCTTTTGAAGAAATATCGTAGTATCGTGTTACAGTGCATTCTATCAGTTCAGTTCTGGCGCCTCCGTCTCATCTGTACAACGCGACGTAGCCTAGACACACGTTAATGAATAGGTACGGGACACTGCAATTCACAAAAGTTCATTACTTGCATAAGCCTTGCCGGTTAAACATTTAATCCACGCGCTGATGCGCTGTTCTAACGTGCGCTTTCCTGACCGCATATACCCACGACAATCACAGGCACTAGAAGCCTGTCAAACAGCGCCAGAATACTGGACTAAGTTATCTTTCGAGTCTTATTATGCTAATACTGTTAAATACACACAATGTGTACATAAACAGGCTACGTCTAAAGTGAAAGCAAACATTTGAGAGAATATCTGGTGTAATATGCGTCTATATTAAACGCGTCGCGTGCTGGTCTAAAAGCGACAGGAATAAATAGTAGTGCCGCACGTCCTTAAAGGGATAGTTCACCAAAAAAAATAAAAATAATAATCTGTCATTATTTACTCACTCTAATGTTGTTACAAACCTGTATTAATTTCTTTCTTGTGCTGAACACAAAAGAACGATTTTTTTTTTTATGTGGGTAACCAAACAGTTGCTGGTCCCCATTAACTTCCAGGAGAGAACCAATAAAAAACTATAGGGGGACCAGCAACTGTTCGGTTACCCACATTATTCAAAATAACTTTTATTTTCAACAGAAGAAAGAAACTTATTCGGGTTTAAAACATCTTGAGAGAGTAAATTAAGACCATTTTCATTTTTGAGGGAATCTCTTTAGTAAAAGAAAAAAACACACAAGGAGAAAATCACTCACTGACTGAGAACTTTAATAGTAGCTTTAATAAGAATCAATTTATTCAGTGAAGTCTCTGTAGTGTTTTAATTTCATATTTGTTTAATTTAATTACTTTCTTCAATGCTACTGCTAAATACACCTAGTGCATCTGAAAAATAAAGCACTATTTATTTAATTTGAATATTAATTTGTGTAATGTTTATCTTGTCTTATTTTTTTTAATAACAACGAAAATAATGACAAAGATTTTTATCTTCGCCACTGGCCTAAATGTATGCCTTTCTTTTTTATTTTGTTACCTAAGGCTTTGTTTTTAACATAAGGACATTAGTTTGGCTGTAATGAACAGCCACTTGCAAAATATTAAAACCAACTTGAAAAAGAATCGTGATAAAAAATCGTGATCGTGATTTTCCTAAAAAAATCGTGATATTATATTTTTTCCATATCGCCCACCCCTATTTGAATTAATAGGTGAATAAGTGGAGCAATTGTCTATATGAGTTAGTCGTCGAATCGTTTAAATGTCGATATGAGTGAGTCGTTGAATCAATTAAAGGAGCTGTATGCAAGAAATTTATTTCAATTAATCATAAATTTTCCTTGATATGTCACTAGACATTAAGAAATTATGTTCATTTCAAATACTTATATCACTGACAACAGTAGTCCAGCCATGATATTGTCATTTAAAAAGTGAAGTCGCAGCCATTTGACTGATTTTGTGTTGTCAAGTTGTGTTTTGTTCTGATGCGTCACCCTCCACCGATCTTCCAATCACGGAGTCAGTAGTGTTGCGTCATTCGGGTTGCCAGCTCTTCTCTAGTTACCATAGCTGCAGATACAAACGTGTCGGAATCGGATAAAAAAAATCATTGCGAAACCCCCAAAAACTCAATATGAATCCGAAATACTTTGTTACAAAGTCCGAAATAAATAATTAACAGAAAAAAAAAAACTTGCCGTGTAGGACTCGTCACTTGCCATGGAAGCTTCTTATAGCCTCCATTCCTGCTGGAACCTGCAGTATATCTGGCAACCTCAAGTCATGGGTTAAGGGGGGAATTTGAAAGTGATTGCAGTACCAGTTTTGGCCACAATCTTGCATACAGCTCCTTTAAAGTAACACCTGGTAGCTTTTGCTCTCGGGGTCCCCCTACAGTTTGGAAACAGTATTGTCCTCAACTATATTCGTAAACTCTGTCATCCTACATCCTACATTTGTTGACAACCATGATAGCCTTGAACACTGTAGGAGGAGGTCACATGCAGGTGTTCTGCTTGCGTCGTGTGTGAAATGTCTTCATCCCAGGTACAGTGGCATATATTTCAGCATGTCATATGAATATAATGCCATAACGACAAATGATCGCGATGCTCACGTTTACAAGCCAGCGTCATTATAGTAGCCTAGTCTGTTGGTTACCATTTCACTGAATCTATATGATACTTCAATGCAATGTTTGAGTGGTAGATAATAACCGTATATCATCAATATTATAATATCAATTCGTCATCCGAAAAAATTGCGACAAGAATCCCGTTTGCCTCTGTAGCTATCAATAATCGAAAATGACACAATCAAGTAACTTTACACATGTATCAAATGAGAATCTATGCACACAATGATAATATTAATAATCTTCCTCCTTTCTTTGTACATGTTGAGTAGACTACACTTTTTAGGTCAAACATTTGCTATTTGCATTTCATCGATTGCAAAGTTCAAATCAGAACGAGAATGCTAGCGATAGCTAACCATCAAAAACTAGAATATCGTTTACTAGCTACTAGATTGATAATTCGCTACTCTACTATCATTACTTGATTCATGAAGATAAACGGAGTATAAGATAGCTTCTGTAACATAGTCAGACAGACAAAAAAAAACAAAAACAAAGAGATAGTATGCAAGCAATATACTTACTAGTCCAAAAGCATGACAGCCCGCATCGGTCGGGCACCCCTTCCTCCTTCAGCTCACGCCAGCGAGAAAGCGCTGGCCCAATGTTGATCCTCATTCTGCCTTTAACGCGACCAATTTCTCTTTTTCTCTTTTTGCTTTGCTCCGAAAAAACCTTTGTTTTCTTTTTTTTTCTGTGCTGCTTCGGCCATGACTATAACATTTGGCTCGCACATCCGATTTTAAGGAAGTGGGGGTGATGGTGGTGGAAGTGACGTATATGCTGTAAAGCAGTCAAATTTTCTAGTTCTCTTAGTTCGCCGGTTACTACTCAAAACTCGAAGTTTAAAAGTACGATTAAAAACGCTACAGACCCCGTCAGGCTATGACAGACGTGACATTCAACCTATTATAAGTCGATGTACCATCTCAAGAGACTTGGACATATATTATGAAGGTTGAAAAGTTACCTGATGTTACTTTAAATGTTGATATGAGTGAGTCATTGAATCATTTAAATGTGTACATGAGTGAGTCGTTCGATCATTCAAACGTCTACATAAGTGAGTCATTAAATCATTTAAATGTCCAGATGGGTGATTTGTTGAATCATTCAAATGTCGATATGAGTGAGTCGTTGAGTTATTCACATGTCGATATGAGTGAGTTGTTGAATCATTCATATGTCGATATGAGTGAGTCGTTGAATCATTCACATGTCGATATGAGTCGTTGAATCATTCAAATGTCTAGATGAGTGATTTGTTGAATCATTCAAATGTCTAAATGAGTGAGTCATTGAATCATTCACATGTCGATATGAGTGAGTCATTGAATCATTCACATGTCGATATGAGTGAGTCGTTGAATCATTCAAATGTCGATATGAGTGATTTGTTGAATCATTCACTCAAACCAATTTAAAGATTCAAACATTTTTAAATAGACTGCAACAATTAACATTTTGTCAGAACGTCTAGTAAATTACTATTTATTTGTAATCAGATGTCTGTTTAGAGTTGGTGATCTTTATTTGAAACCTAACAAATGTGTGATTCTCAGTTCATCCAGAATCGTACAGCGAGGGTGTTTGACTCTCTGCTCATCCGCTCTCACTGCCGTTTCCTTTTCATCACGGAGAAGCAGGAGCAAAACCATTGACCCGAGCTTCTTTGTTGTTCCAGAACAGTCACACACATTTTTCTCGCTGTCTCTTGTAAAGTTGTTCCTGTTATAGATGGTTTGCTTTGAATCAGTGGCACAAAATGGCCTGAAAAAAAAACCATTCTTCTTTCTTGTTTGTAGGGCAACCTTCCCAAATACTCCCATAACTCGCTGGTGGTCCAAGCCATGAAGACGAATGTCACGGATCCCGACATGCACGTGCTGTTTTTCGACGTGGAGGCCGTTATCATCCAGTTGCTGACGGAGGAGGCACAGCGTCCCAATCCCACTCTCGTCTCCCCAGAGTCCCTGCAGAAAGCTCCCGGCGGGGTTGACAAGAGCGGCTCGTTCCTGGCCAATAAGATCTTCAAGCAGGTCAGACTCTGGCATGGCTGTGATCCGATATACACAAAGAGCTTGTTTATTTTTTTTCATATCACTGAACAAAAGACTATCGCTGGCCTGCAATCCACTTTACAGTCAACTTTATGAACCCGTCCAATGTGTTCTTGCGTTTCATCTGCAGATCAATTGAATTGATCCAATGGTTGGAAAATCCCTTATTGGGGAATTTAAATGTGGTTCAGGGGGGGCGTGAGCGCGAACTACTTTATTTGTTTTAAAATAATTGTATTTATTATTATTTGTTATATAAATTAAGCCTAAAAAATAAAACTTTTATACATATTTTTGGAAGATTTTATTAAATTACAATTGTTCTATACAAATATTTTAAGACACTATTTTTAAATAATTTTATTTGTTATAATTAATTATATAAAAGTACTCAATTAAGATAACAAAAGTATTTAATAAAAAAAATAAAAATACACACACACACACACACATATATATATATATATATATATATATATATATATATATAAACATTAATTTTTTATATTTTTATAAGTTATATATTTTTAGGACCGTTATAAATATTATTTGATTCTTATTTATTATTATTAATTATATTAATTATATTTATTTGTTTTTATATTTTATAAACATGTTATTTTACATGTTTATTTTATAGGAATACAACTATATACAAAACACTATAGGTTAAGATTAAAACGTAATGATCAAAAGTTGTTAATAGGGTTATTATCGTAAACTAAAACCAGAAAGTGAAATAAAGCTGAAATAAAAATATTTTAAAAAAATATGTATGTGTTGAAAAATTTAAGAATATTTACTTTTGAATATACTTTCAGAAATGTTGCATTGACAATACACTAAATTAAGTTTAAGTTGAATCACTAAAATTATTAGTTTGAAATAAATGCTAACTAAAATAAAATAAAAGTAAATTAAACCTAAATAGCAGTATATTCTGTGTGTATATATATGAAGAGTTCAGATGCAAAAGCCTCTAAATGCCATTTGAGATTTTCTTCTTTAATGATGATTTTTATCAAACTTGTATATTTAAGTTCAGTAATTTCACTTAAATAACAATTAATAGGTAATTATCATTGCCATTTAAGTGAAATCACTGAACTTAAATATACAAGCTTGATAAAAATGATCATTCAAATTTCAAATGGCACTTAGAGGCTTTTGCATCTGAACTCTTCATATATATATATATATATATATATATATATTAGGGGTGTAACGGTACACAAAAATCACGGTTCGGTACGTACATCGGTTTTAAAGTCACGGTTCGGTACGTTTTCGATACAGCAAAAAGAAAGAAATGCCAGAGAAATTTCCTATTTGTTTAAAGAAAAAATATTTTTAAATAAGTGTGAGTTTTCCTAGATCTTGAAACTTTCAGGTTTATAAATGGGGGTCATCTTTGAAGGATGAACTAATAATGTTTTGGTCATCACATTAAAAATAACATTTAAATATATATTTATTTATATAATATTTGAATTTTGAAGTGCTGGAAAAAGATGTGTGAAGTACTTGAAAGCATTTCACCATTCCAGCCAAACTGGTTACAGTTAGTGTTACTATATTAAATCCATGGTGAATGTTGCTGGTCTGTGGACGTAAAGTACTAGTTCATTCACGGCACAATGTTTCTCCTGGTTTCCATGACAGCGCTGTTTGATCTAATAGAGATCTACGGTTAATAACGGAGAAATGTGAATGCATCTCACTAGATTTTGCAGCGATGTTATTACCTCAGTGGCGAATTCAAATGTTTTCTTTACCGGATCTCTTAGCGCGGTGTGGTAACAGTGTTGCTTGATCGAGATCGGCTCGCGCTGCACAGATGTTGCTGGTCCGAACTGATAAACGATCCGTGAAGCACATAACGAGGAGCGCAGTTTCGTTCTGCTTCCATTACCTTTGCCATTTGGATGTTGCGCAACGTTGTGTTGGCCGCGTCAGGACGAATTTTGCCGGCAAGAAAAATGGTCCAAGCAATCGTTCGGTTTGTATGCGTACCGGACCGGAAGCCTCGAACCGGAACGGTTCAATACGAATACATGTACCATTACACCCCTAATATATATATATATATATATATATATATATATATAATTGTATGTATTAATTATATATAGGAAGATTTTACATGTTATATATGGACCCCAATGTAAACCCGTCCAATTATTATTATTATTATTATTATTAAAGGCACATAATAATAATATATATATATATATATATATATATATAAAGGCACATAATGAAATGACTAAGAATTTTAACATGAAAATTAACATGAAAACTCATGAAAACACATGAAAATATATTAATAAAGAAAAAACAGGAAAAAAAAGCATAACAAAATCATCTGTTGTTGGTTTATTAGTCGTCACACGACATGTCCGTTCCATCACTCCCCCTGCACAGGTGAAGGAGACCATTAAAGAAAACATCAAGGAGCACCTGCTGGACGAAGACGAGGATGAAGAGGAGGAGCAGCGCCGGCGTGAGGAGAAGTCGAAGTCTCTGAGTCTCCTGGAATACAACCTGACCATGGACACGGCCAAGCTCTTTATGTCCTGCCTGCACGCGTGGGGCCTGAACGGGGCCTTGGACGAGGTGTGTGTGAGCCGGCTCGGGATGCTGCGCCCACACACACCCATTTCCTTCGGCCTGATCTCGCGAGGCGGGCACATGTCTCTGATGCTGCCCACCTTCAAGGACTCGCTGCTCCGCCGGCTGGCGCAGGGCTCGGTCGAGACGCTCTCCGCGTCCGAGGTCGTGGGAAAAGGGACGTACGGCGTGTCGAGAGCTGTGACCACGCAGCACCTGCTGTCCGTCATCTCGCTCGCTAACACACTGATGGGCATGACCAACGCCACGTTCATCGGAGAGCATATGAAGAAAGCGCCAGTCAGGTGAAATCACACACTTACACACACATATACACACATACGCGCGCATACATACATGCACACACAAGCACGCACATTGTCATTATCCATAACTAATCCTTTAAAGTCCCCCTGTAGTCAATAATTTTATCCCTAAAATGACACATTTAAACCTATTTTCCTTGAAATAAAATTATTCTGGCCTTAAAATATCTTGAATGTATCTCACACTCTCACACTCTTCACTCTCACAGTGAAGAAATCTACTAGCTATATGCGATCAACTAGCTGTCATTGTGATGATTATGGATTACAGTTTATGAAAACCTTTTCACAATATTCTAATTTTGACTTTGGCGTTTTCATAAGCTGTACGCCATAATCATCACAATTACAATAAATAAAGGCTTGAAATATCTCACTTTTTGCATGTAATGAGTCTATATAATATATTAGTTTCACCTTATAAGTTGAATTACTTATATTAACTTTTGCACGATATTTACATTTTTCGAGTTTCACCTGTATTTAAAGGCACCCCGTGTAACTTGGCTGCCCTCTTGAAAAACCGCCTATGAAAGTTTGGAGAAGACTTTGGCCAGGTCATGTGACCTGGAGAACGTATGGCTTTACGACCGCCACGTGACCACAGGCTCGGAAGAGTCAAGGAAAAGAAAACGAGAAACTGAATGCGTGAAGAAGGAGTCGCACTCGGTCAGGCTTTCACTTAAAATAGGATAAGAATGAGCATCAGCAGAATAACCCAGCGTTCGCAGCTCTTAAAGGGGTCACACCTTATTTCCATTCCTATTTTATGACAGTACAAGTACTCTAGGGGTCGCTGTTTGACAAAAACAGCTTTAAACTTACATAGTGTACCTTTAAGTACAGAGAAAAAGATAAATGATGTTTCGGCAAAATAAAAAGCTTAGAAAGAAAGTAAAGCACCTTCAGGCGTCAGGGTGTTTCAGTTTCTGTTGTTCACCTGTGTTTTCCTCTGCGTATCCCGCCGGCCCCAGGGCTGTGATGGAGGTTCAGGACGGTGAGAAGAGCATGAAGCGACTCACGTGACCCAGGGGCCGTGCGGATGCCCCGCGGGGTCAAGCCACTGACGGCTATCGAGCTCTTGCTCTCGCTGTGTGTGTGTGTGTGTGCTGATCGTTCAGCTTGTCCGCAGGTGAGAGATTTCAGTCTCGTGCTCTGCAGGTGAACTAGCAACACGTGAACCCGTCGATACGTGCCGTCAATGTGTTTGTGGATCATGTTTAGACTGAAGGGCAGCGCCACCGATTTCTTTCAAAGTCAGTTTTACCTTCAAATAACTTTCGTGAATCAATATTATGAGGATAGTTTTGAAAGAGCGGTTTATTGTAAGGTTTTAGGTTTAGTTTACATTTTTAACGTTTATTTAATCTTAAATGATTTATATGTGCAATTTTACAATTCCATTTCATAACATTATTTAACTGCATTAGTTATCAAGAACTAACAATACAATTCTTAAGCATTTATTAATGTTAATCTTACATTTACTAATATATTATTATTATTAGTAAATCAAAAGTTGTATCTGTTAAGATTATTAAATGGACCCGAACTAACAATGAACAGTTATTATTAACACTAACATTAACATTAACAAAGATGAATTAAATACTGTAATATATTGCTTATTGTACTAGAGTAAGATAATATATATATATATATATATATATATTAGGGGTGTAACGGTACACAAAAATCACGGTTCGGTACGTACCTCGGTTTTAAAGTCACGGTTCGGTACGTTTTCGATACAGCAAAAAGAAAGAAATGCCAGAGAAATTTCCTATTTGTTTAAAGAAAAAATATTTTTAAATAAGTGTGAGTTTTCCTAGATCTTGAAACTTTCAGGTTATAAATGGGGGTCATCTTTGAAAGATGAACAAATAATGTTTTGGTCATCACATTAAAAATAACATTTAAATATATATTTATTTATATAATATTTGAATTTTGAAGTGGTGGAAAAAGATGTGTGAAGTACTTGAAAGCATTTCACCATTCCAGCCAAACTGGTTCCAGTTAGTGTTACTATATTAAATCCATGGTGAATGTTGCTGGTCTGTGGACGAAAGTATTACTAGTTCATTCACGGCACAATGTTTCTCCTGGTTTCCATGACAGCGCTGTTTGATCTAATAGAGATCTACGGTTAATAACGGAGAAATGTGAATGCATCTCACTAGATCTCGCAGCGATGTTATCACCTCAGTGGCGAATTCAAATGTGTTCTTTACCGGATCTCTTAGCGCTGTGTGGTAACAGTGTTGCTTGATCGAGATCGGATCGCGCTGCACAGATGTTGCTGGTCCGAACTGATAAACGATCCGTGAAGCACATAACGAGTACGAAACGGTTCAATACGAATACATGTACCGTTACACCCCTAACACTAATATTTTGTATTACTATTATGTAATTCATGTCCAGACTTTATGAATGAGTCATTGAATCATTCACTCAACTGACATTTTTAGTAGAATGCAGCAATTAACATTTTGTCTAATATTTGTTATAATCGTAAATATATCCATTTGAACTACTGTACATTCTTCTGTTTACAGACAAATATTAAAACATTTTCTTCAGGAAATGTGCATTCTAGTATGTTGTTTTACTATTATGCATTTCATTTCCAGATTTTATGAGTGACTCATTAAATCATTCACTCAACTGACTTAGAATCTAAATAAATTAAATAAATAATTTTATTAGTAGTTGACTGCAGTAATTAACATTTTGTAAGAACCCTGAGGAAAATAACATTATTTGTAATAATCTAGTTTTTTTATATGCTAATGTTTTCCACTTGAACTACATCCTTTCTGTTTACACACAGATATTAAAACATTTCTGAACATCTTTCAATCTCTGTGTTGCTCTGAGCAAAATCTGCTCCACATTTTTATGAGGCAATTTCACATTTACGGCCTTACTTTAAATTTGTTTTCTAAACGCATTGGAAGGGAAAGTTACGCAGTGGAAAGCTAAAACGGCCAAAAAGATGGTATTTTCAATAACTTGTCAATAAACTTCTCAAACAAGCCCAGGATGAACCTGCGGAAATGTTACAGTTGAAATAAAAACACTGTATTATTGCTGTTGGTGGACGTTTGGACCGTTTCCATCAAACTGCAGTTTTAGTGTCTTTTATAATGCGTTCAGAAGGTTTTATAGCGGCTAAAACTTTCCCGACACACACACATACATCTTGAGTTCCTATCAAATGCCTTTTGACTGTGTAGTTTGGCAAGTGAAACGTTTCAAGCGAGTTTCTTACTAAACCTACAACTTGTTAGAGTCAGAAGTCGTTTATTTCATACCTTCTCTCCCTCTTACGATGTGCTTGTAAAATCTGAACTCAGAGCAGAATGTGGAACCAGAGATCTCAAAGAAGCTTGATCTGAAGCTTTAACGAGGTCAGGCTCTCGTTAGAGTGAATATGACAGGAGGAGCGGAGAGTGATGATGACAGGACGAGACGGTAGACGTAAAAACATTGGAGAGAGAGATAGAGAGAGAGTGTAGAAGAGATAACAAGCTGACTATACGAAGACATCTCTTTACTTCCTCTAAAATGACAGGTGTTTTTTGCAACTAGGGTTGAGCGATGGCTTATATGGATACAAAATGATGTGTCTTATTGGATGTCTTATTTAAAAAAAAAATCATTACATTCACTACATTTTTTTTCTGTCAGGTTGATTCAAATTGTTTAATGCAATGGTTAATAATGCAGAACATGTATTTGCATTAGGGGAGTGCAATATTTTGGGGGATAATATTTTTACATTCTTCAAAAATGTGTTTGTGACAGTGTTATTTTAGTTGTTGTTTTTTTATAGTTTTATTTATATTTTGAATAAGCTTTTATTTTTTTAATTTAAGTTTGCATGTTAATTTTCATTTATTTTTTTGTAATTTCTTTCTGTGCTTTTTTCATTTTTCATTTTATTCATTAATTTATGCTATTTAGGTTTAGTTTATTTTTATTTCAGGTTTAGATTTTATTTATTTCCTGTTAATTACTTTTAGTGCTTTGACTTATTAAATTCTGAATGCCAAGGCAACATTTAAAATTTTAATTCAGTTTAAGATTTTCGACTAATATCTATATTTTATTTCACATAAATGGGAACATAAACATAATATAAATCTTTTAATAGTTTCAATTTCCAGGTATTTATGATAACTCTGGTTTGCAGAAGCTTTATTGTACTCGCGCAGTCTCATATCAAGACGTCATATAACTGACGTATTGGGACGTCTTTTGACCATACGTCAACATCCGCCTTTTTACGGTACCCTTAAACGTCGGTTAGATGACGTTATCGGATCCTAACCCTACCCCAGACCTAAACCTACCCCTAAACCGACCCCGTCACCTAACTGACGTTAAAGGTAAAGCGTCAGTTGTATGACGGCCCGGGATCGTCATGTAACCGACATTTAAGGGTACCCTAAAAAGGGGGATCTTGACGTATGGTCAAAAGACGTCCCAAGACGTCAGTTATATGACTTCTTGGGATGAGACTGTGTTACTCGCGCTTGTTAAGAGGATATCAATTGTTTCTTATGATATAAATAAAACATTTAAGGAAAAAAGGTCTTATTTATTTTCTTAAAACAAAGACATTCAAGTAAAAAAAGTGAAAAAATATTTCAGGATTTAACAACAAAAACAACTCTAATAATGAGAGCATTTTAAACACATGGCTTTAAACTGAATTAAATATTAAAAATTGGAACTCAAAATAAATAACTAAAACTGAAATAAAAATAAAAAAGCAGTATTGAAAAAGCACATGAGGAAATGAATAAAAATTAAGCTAAATTTTACACAAAAGCTAAAAAATATAGAAATAAAAGCTCATTCAAAATATTAATAAAACACACACACACACACACACACACACACTCGTGCTGGTCTGATGTTAAATTCTGTGCTGCAGATACAGTATGTGTGTTAAATATTTCATTTGGCCTTTTGTGTTTCAGACCCCCAAGACCAGGAGCCCCCGAGAGCCCGAGACACAGCGGCCCTCAGGCCTCCAGCCCGGCCATGCAAGGACAGATCAAACAAGGTAACTACAAAGACTGAGCGCCAATACAGCATCAGAACCATGCTCTCGCTGCGAAACACACACTCATCGAGTCAGAAACAAGAGCTTCACACTCGCATACGCACACAAACACATACACACACACACACTCTCTCGTCGAGTCAGAGACAAGCTGCACACACACACCCTCGGACTGACCCTTTTTTTTTTTTTTTCAAAGTCATTATCAGGTAGATTCATAATGTTTAATTCAAGAGTTAAAATGCAGTAAAGATTATATATTTTTATTTAATATTTTTTTAATATTTATTTTTATTCAGAGGAACCACGATTCGACTAATCAGTTGTTTTCGGGGAGATCCGTAATGTTAAAATGCAGTATGTAGTATTTGCATTAGGTGTGTGCGATATCAACAAAAATTGATATCGCAATACTTTTGGGTAATTTTTCAATAGCAACATCTAAAGTTTATTCTCCTTTTCATACTAACATAGCTTTCTATTATTTACTGCCTTTTCTTTTATCATTCTTTGAAGAAAACATGGCAAAGCTCACCACAGCAGTGATTCGGTTGGTTTTTAGGTGTTTGTATGTCTGGCATTTCATAAGGAGAAATGCTGATCAAACGCCAATAATAATGCATTTTGTTTGGCATTTAAGCTTTGTTACGGACAATTCTAGATAAGATGCACCAGAAAAATGGTTCGGTTTAGTGCAGGGTGTCTGTCTAAACCCTGTTAAGCCCCTTTCACACAGAGATTCCGGAAAATACACGGATAATATGACCTGGAATTTGTCCCGGGATTGTTTTATTTTGGTTCATTCACACTGCCACACAACCCGTAAAAATCCCGGAAAGACACATGACGTCAGGATGAGACGTGTAACTTACGCGTCGAAAACATGTACACGCGCATACCGTTCCACAAAGCTGGTGAATGATCTCAGCTTCAGCGCGGATAGAGAGGAGCTCCTGGTCTCTGCTTCGTTCCAGTTTGCAGACATTTGTTCGTCCTTTCTTTGTTGATAACGAACTCAAACTTTCTTCTAATGGTGCGTTCACAGTCACACCGGATGCGAATAGCGCGTCAGACGCGAATGATTTCAATGTTAAGTCAATGCAAAGACATTTTACATGCGTAAAAAATTCCTGCGGCGCGAATGAGGCGTAGAGCGCGGCGTGGAAGACGCGAATACACCATATTCGCGCGTCAAGTTCGCACGAATTGAGCGTCTGGCGTGAATTAAGCATCTGGCGCGTTAAGCGCGAATGATTTAGTTAGTGCTATTTGTGCATTCACGCATTTGACGCGAATTCGCGTCTGCCGCCCCAGTTGAAAAATCTGAACTTTGGTGTCAATTCACGCCGCGTTAACCAATCAGTGGGCCTAACTGCTTGCTCACTTGGTGAAGTATCTGGATGCTTCATTAAATTATTTTGTAATATGACTAAACGCATGGTGGGATTATGCAAAACAAAGCAAATATTTTATCACTTTAAACTTTATTTCAATATATGAGACATGTTCATTCTGTATTGAATGTTATTCATTCCATATCTAGATTATATGAAATAGTATTATGATGTAAAGACAACCGACATACATGAGCATAAGTTCGTGTCTGGACATGAAAGAGAGAAAAAAATCACAGGACAGGTTAATAACTTTTGAAGGCTGGCTCTATTTATCATCAAAACAAAAATAAATGACAGCTAGATTAGATGGATGAGGGCGAGGGTGATCCTCGCTCCGATGCGGGACAACAGGTCATCAAACTGGGCGCGGGACAGGCGGAAGTACCGCTGACTGCGGCCGTCATCCAGGCGCAGCTCCAACTCGCCAAACGGTTCACTTCCGAAGGGTCCGGTGGACACAAATTAACGGTGACGATGATCCCCGCGCCGCTGTTCTGCTCTCCAGAGTTAATACAGACGATAAATGCTCAGTCGACATAAAAGCAGTGTTGTAGTACTCGAGACTCGGACTCGTCTCGGACTCGGTCTCGAGACCATATTTTAATGGTCTTGGTCTTGTCATGGACTCGGAATTGACTCGTACTCTAACATTTTTTTTTTTAGGACTCGGACTTATTCCCAAATCCACTCGAGTTTAATTAAAAATATTTTTCATGATTATTAATGTACGTTAATAAAATATTTCTTTAAATTGATTGACACGCCCAGTGATTGGTGATTTTCTAGTGCGCAACTGCACATGACAAATTGTAATAAAATTACTTTTAACACCACCTACTATGTGGCCTTTTTACCCTAAACTGATCATATTTTTTAAACTCTAAGTAAATTCAGTAAAAAAAAAAAAATTCTCTAAGTAAATAAAAGTAAATTAGGTAATCAACCCTCACTGGTCTCGGTCTCGACCGTCTCTGGTCTCGGACCCGACTCAGACTCGACTCTCTATGGACTCGGTCTTGACTCGGACTCGACTCTCTCTGGTCTCGGTGTCGACTCGGACTCAAGTGAGGTGGTCTCGACTACAACACTGCATAAAAGAAATGGCCGCCAACGGATTTCGATTCTGACGCGCTTCACGCGCGTAAATTTCGCTTCAAACTTTTGTTTTTACGTGCGTCAGTTTCACTCTTGACACGCGAATTAACACAAAGTGGTCAAGCGTCAAACTAGATGCGTCAGGCACGAATTTGACGTGCTCTTCGCGTCCGGTGTGAACACAGCATAAGAGCAACAGAGTCGCGCAATGGCACGAGCGTCATCACTATGACACACCCCCTACGGCATTGGTCCTTGCTTTTGTTCACACAGCGCGCGTTCCGGGACTGATTCCGGCAATGTTACTAGGTCCCCAACTCGGGATCGATGTTTGCGTTCACACAGAAGGCGTTCAGGCAATTTCCCGGCAATTTTCCAGGATCAACGCGCTGTGTGAAAGGGGATTTAGTAACACACACACACACACACAATATTTTATTTTATTTTATTTGACACACACACACACACACACACACAATATTTAATTTAATTTTAATAATTTAATTTTTTTTATTTCGTTATTCAGAGGAACCACGATTTAACTAATAAGTCATTGTCAGGTAGCTTCATAATGTTTAATGCAGGAGTTGAAATGCTGTAAAGATAGAGAAATATTTGCATTAGGGGTGTGTGATATTGACAAAAATGTATCTTAATATTTGTATTTATTTATTTTTATTCAGAGGAACTATAACTTGACTAATCAGTTGTTGTCAGGTAGATTCGTAATTTTTAAAGCAAGAGTAAAAATGCAATAGAGATACAGGATTATTTGCATTATGGGGTGCGCGATATCGACAACAAATTATATCTCAATATTTTTGAGGGTTTTATCAAGAACAACATCTAAAGTTTATTCTCCTTTTCATACTAACATATCTTTCTATTACTTAGTGCACTTTTCTCTCAGCCTGCCTTTTCCTTTATTAAATGTGTTTTGTTTGGCATTGAAGCTTTTGTTAGACAACTTCTAGATAGCATGCAGTGTTGAGTGCATGGTGTCCGGTTTAGTGCAGGGTGTCTGCTTAAACCCTGTTAGTAACACACACGCACACACACACACACACATTCTTCCTCAACACGTGCCCTAATTTGTCCCCTGTCCCGAGCTGCTATTGTTGGGCCACAATGGAGGAGGCGTGTGAATAATGGCTTGTGTTGCGCTGCTCACGCCACACGCCTGTCGGGCTCATTGACGGGAAGTGTTGTGTTGTGTTGTGTTCCTCTCCTCGACCAGAAGGCCCTGCAGCGTCTCTTTCTCATGCTAAAGCCTTTCACCCGAGAAGCATTAGCCTCCGTGTCCGGCGTGCTGACACGCGCCTGTCCGATGAATTCACACGCCGCACCAGATTGCGTTTAGAGAAGTAGAACGTTATGATTCACTTTTTATCTCTCGCACACACACACACAGAGAGAGAGAGAGAGAGAGGGTCCTCTGAGATGTGTTGAGAATATTGATCTAACACTTCTCTTTAGGTTTGTACACATAATGAAAGTTATTCAACGCGTGTAGCGTTTTCTCCCTCCTCTCGTTTCCTCGTATTGATCCGGACGGGTTTGTGAAACTGTGCTCAGGTTGTGTTATTAAGTGTTTTTTAATGGAGTCGTTCTTTTAATCGCGTGCCGAGATAAAAGCCGAGCGTGTGCCGGCAGAACGAGGGATTTGGAGAAACAAATGCAGATCTCGCTGTGCGTTACGGAGAAGGTTTAGCTTGAGCCTTTAGGTTAGCTTTAGCACAGGAAAACTGATCTCAAATATGAACTTGATTGAAGACAGCATTACTAGTAGGCTAATACGAACCGTTAAATGATATGCTAATACTGAGCCATATTTATTGATATTTATTTAATACTAATAAGTTGTTGTCAGAAACAAGAGCTTAACACACACACAAGAAAAAAAAAACCCCTCGGACTGACCCTTATTTTATTTTTCAAACAGGAACCCCGATTTGACTAATAAGTCATTGTCAGGTAGATTCATAATGTTTAATGCAAGAGTTTTTGCATAAGGGGTGTGTGATATTGACAAAAATATGTCTCTATTTTATTTTATACTTATTCTTATTTTTTATAATGGTGACTTTAACAGTTTAATGGTAGCAGATAAGTAGTCTTCAAAATTGCATTATGGTGCAAAATACTTCATTTACATGATGTTTATGATATTTACAGAAATACATTTCTTTTAAAAATGTATTTTATTATCAACTGACAGATTTTCCTTTTTATATTATAAAAAATGACTTGTTTTCGGTCTACAAAGATTGCTTTCTATATTCTTTCCAAAAAAAATAAATAAATATATATATATTTGTTGTTTTGCACCGTGAAATAAAGCCCGTAGCTGTAGTTTGCATTTATTTACTAATAATAATTTACTAATTAATATTTGTTTTTGTTATTCCCTCATATTTAAAATAATGAAAACATATTTTCCTCATATTTTCTTGCGGACGTCACGTTTGTCCAACCTTACTGATGGGGTTGCCAACTCCTGAAAAGAAAAATGCGGGACAGTCGTGGTTCTTTATAAGGGACACTCAAAATATGTGCACTGTACACACAGTATATGTCATTTCAGGTTCGTATGCATTTAAAAGGTTCTCAGACATAAGCACATTTGTTTGGCTTAACCTATTTATGTACAATTTAATTCTAAAAGGTCACACAAAAAAAGTCCCATTAAACAAACCAAAGCATTTATCTGAATTAGAAAGCTTTTGTAACATTACACACTAGACATTAAAGAAAGTAAAGCCTACTTCTATTCAGCAAGGATGCATTAAAGTAATCAAAAGTGACAGTAAAGACATTTATTGTAAAGCTTTTTTATTTCGGATAAATCTACTTTGAACCTTCTATTTATCAAAGAATCCGGACCTTTTTTTTTACATTATTAATAATCATAAATGTTTCTTGGGCAGCAAATCATGTCAGCATATGATTCCCTCAGGAAGAGTTCATGTTGTCTTGCATGGCTGCTGTCGGACTCATGAACGATAATCACGTAGTTTGAATTCACCAAAACTGATTTGCCGAAATCAAACCCGGCCGGACCATGAAAGGGATTTACCAGGAGCATAGGCAGCAGAGGATTCTGTTCGCAAATCAAACAATGATTTTTCCCAAAAGAATAATTAATTTTCAATGTAGAGTTTGGTATTGGTAATGCGCGTGAGGGAGCGCTGTGATTGGATGATGACCGGTGTTATGCGTGTTGCTGCTGTATCAGTCAGTGGATCAGCGTAGCCGTCTATAAACGGGACAAATAAATTAGGCCCAAAATACGGGACGGTTGGCAACCCTACTTCCTGAGAATGATGTGCTTGTAGAAAAACACTTTCCACTTGTTTGTTTGTTAAAGGTTTTTCTGTCCACAGTGAATCCCTGTCTCTCTGTCTGCATGCATGGCTTTGCTCTCTCTCACACACACACACACACACACACTCTCTCTCTCTCTCTCTCTCTTTCTCTCTCTCTTTCTCTTTTTCTCGAGTGCTCATGGGATTTGTTGTTCTTGCTCATAATTGTTAATTTTACAGGTGCAGCAAAATGTTTTGGATCAACTGAGTAATGGCTTGTATGGAATTATTGCAATATTATTATTGGTTTTCTATATATATATATATATATATATATATATATAATATAATATAATAGCATGATTATGGATAAATTTAGATAAATTGATAAATTGATAAATTGACAAAATGTTAATTGCTTCAGTCTATTAAAAATGTTGACTCGTTTGATTTTTTTTCTTAGTCAGTTGAGTGAATGATTCAATGACTCACTCATAAAGACTTGTTTCATCACTGGATGATTCAGTGTTTTTGAACAAATCTCTTGAGTGAATGATTCAATGACCTACGTTTAACAGTGTTTGCATTTAATGTAATCAATACAATCTTAATTTGAAGCACTAAGTTACTTTCTACAGGTGATTTACTCTATTTCGATCTCTACTGTAGACATATCTGAACTATAATCTTTTATCCCAGCGCTTCTGTGATCATATGAATGATTGTAAGACAGAAATAATCAAACTGTGTGATTGAAAAGACTGTTTGTGAAGCTGTTTCATATCTGGAATAAATAAATTGTGGAGAATTAAGCATTAGTTGTTTAAAAGGCCATAGTTTCATTAGCCATATTTTATCCATGTTTCAGTATAATGCTTTTCAGCTATGCTAATAAAAGTTTCCATCTGGAAACCACTATACCGTAATAGCAGGAATAATGAAAGCTTTATTAGCGTTTATTAATATCTGATGATCTGACAGTACAGTAACGGTTTTAGGGCAAATACTGACTATTTTTGTGGAAGTTGATATTAAAAACTATTGAAGCAGATTTTATTCATGCTGCTTTATGGACCCGTATTAACATAACCTGTATACATTTTTGCACTTAAAGTAGCATTTTTGTACCTAAATTCAAATGTTATATTTAATGTGGAACGGCAAAGACAAAACAGTGTCTAAAAATTATTTTAAAATACATTTATTCTGTAATGCTTAACAAAAAAGTACCTTAATACTTTAGTTCACAAGTATTATCAATAAAAAAATACTCAAAAGCATTTATGAATCTTAGTTAATATTAATTTCAACATGAATACATGAAATAAAATCAGAAGTATCTGTTAATATTATAGTGGACCATTACCATTAGCAAAGATTAATAAATACTGCAAAAAATATATTTCTCATTGTTTATGTTTGTTAATAACTAATGTTAAATAATAAGAGCTTATTGTAAAGTTTTTCCAATTATTCTCATACATTTATAAAAAAAATGTCTAAAATATTGGTTTGATACTAGTCCGATTTTGTGGAAACTGTTTCCATAGTTATTAATAATTATAAAATCTAGAATGTTTTGTAATAGTCACACTAATAACCAATTAGTTACAAATTTTGTATTTCTTTTTGTTGTTTTTTTTTTGTCCATGTGAGTGCCGATGTATTCAGTTTATTTTCATTTAATAACGGCTGCTTTACTCTTCTAACACTGCTGGAGGCCTTTCTTTCTTTCCTTCTTTCCTTCTTTCTTTCTGTTTCACGGCTCTTTTCCTCTGTTTTCAAGCTGCCGTCGCTGTTCCGTCTTCTGCTTCAGGAGTGTCTCACTCCCCCTCAGTCAATGAAGGTATTCTCTCTGAATAAAGGCCTCTCTCTCAGTCTTTCTCTCTCTCTTTCTCTTTCTTTAGCCGCGCTCCTTTTCTCTCCCTATGCTTTCCGTCTGCCTCGCGCTCAGTGCCTGTGTGTGACTCGTTCTGTCTCTAGGTTCACTATTCTACTGTACCTCGTGCTTGTAGTCGTTTTCTGTCTGTCTGTTTTTCTGTCTGTGTCAATGTGTTTTGGGCTGCATGCTTACTTTATATATATATATATACATATACACACACACACACACATTTATCTTCAGATCCTCAGTGTTTTAATAAACATCCTTACGAGTGAAAGAAATAAATCCTTAAAGCAGTTGTTTCTGTAATCTATATACTGTACACAGTTAATGTGTTCATTGTTTTAATTTAAATGAGACCTTATTGTAAAGTGCTTTTATAAAATAATTTTACATTTTAATTTTAAAGAGAGCCAAATATGTTCCATGTAAAATTGTCCACACACTGTTTACAAAAATACTTGGTGGTAAATTTTATGTTGTATCAATGCTTCAGTGTTTCTGCTTCGCTCTTCTTTCCCTTCTTAGAGATCCAGTCTAGATTTGTCTTTGTTAATCAGTCTATATAAAGCGATGGCCTGAATGTCCAGTAGTTGTTAGAATATTTCCCTAAAGGTAAGTTTGTTGATCTCGCTTCACAAAGAAATTTCTTTGAAGTTTCTTTCCTCAGAAGTTTTCCGAAAAGCTGTTCCATATATTTCTGATATATGTGACTCTGTGTTGGATGTTGCTCATCATGAATTTGAAACGTGGCTGGTGTTTTTCTAGGGTCCTGTCTGGCCGGGGCTTCAGATCTGCAAGGCTGTTGTGTAACGCTGTGATTGACTCTGTGTGTGATTTTGTGTGTTTGTGTAGGTTGGAGTCAGCTGGCCGCCATGCATTGTGTTATGCTTCCTGATCTTCTGGGTTTGGATAAGTTCAGGCCTCCTCTCCTGGAGATGCTGGCGCGCAGATGGCAGGACCGCTGCCTGGAGGTATTAAAGTGTATTATTAGGGGCTTTCGCACCGGAGGAACCTTTTCATAGTTCCTAGAACCATTGGTGCAGGAGCAGGGACTAGGAGCGATTTTAGTTCTAGGAATTCGTTTTGGAGGGACTAATGTAGCTCCTGCTTCATAGTCAGGTCTGAACCAGCGCTATAGAAACTATCCGTGACTTTAGAGCCGAACACACGCGAAACACCATCACCCGCCATTTTTTAAAAGGCTTTGTAAACACACAGATTAAAGCCTATTTATTTACTCCACAAACTAACTCTATGAACATGTAAAGCTGATAGATGGACCTCTTTACCTTCACGCTGTGGAGAAAATCCAAAGTGACTTTGAGGAGACATGAGGAAACATGATTATGTATTTCTGCTCAGCTAGTAACACTGGACATCAACCACACGGCATACGCTAATGCCTTTTCACTACTGTCTACTTTCTATGTATAACAGGTCTATCTAATATTAGACAAGGCTGTTGGGCAGATCGTAAACTAATGAACACATAGAATGTGAGCACTTTGAGCTCAGGCTCTGGCGTTCTCAGTGCCGTCAAAATCAAAAAGTCACAACAACATGCGCGGCTCGCGTGACTTCAGAGTTCCTACTAGGGCTGGGTATTGAGACAAATTTCACAATTCAATTCGATTTCGATTCACAAGCTTGCAATTCGATTTGATTTTGATTTCGATTCAATATCGATTATTTTGGATATCAGTTACAGTAAATGGCCATTTTTCTCAAGGGAATCAAATCTCTTAAATGCTGTAAACTAGGGGAGTCTAGTTGTAGCCTAGTGGGCTTCATTAGCCTAATATGAAGGTAATCATGAACTATTTTGTAGCTATACAGACACTTAAATTACACTTTTAGTTTTTTTTATGATAAGAAGATTATATGAAATATAAACATTTAAATGGTGGCTGTCATAAAAACTTGCCAGATTTATTCAAATATGCATTAAGTATTGAAGAACATTAAGATTATAATGCATATGTAATATGGTGTATATATTTAGCAAAATGTTCCTCTCTGGAGTTATTTTTTCTAGCTGACTAACGAGTTAATGTGGGTTTTCTGAGGTAAATATGACGATACATTGATTACAAGCTGTTTAACTGACGTCTTTCCACGGTTGAAACGCTGATTGAGGGAATCAATGTGACATTATACGGATTTCGATAAGTTGTACTCTATCTTTTAACACACTTTCAGATGCTCATTCATGTTTATTTCGCGCTGTGACTGGTATTATTAAGCTGGAAGAGAGATCAGCGCTGCTGCTTCTCCAGAGCGATCTCACGCCACAGCGCCAAAACGCTATTTATGTTTTTGAATTTCTAAAGAAAATGGACGTAATTTGAAAATTGAGACTTTGTTTCATATCAATAGTAACAAAGGACAAAGATTATTGCGATTTTTTTGTATGTGCACAGCCGTGATACAATGTCTCATTCATTCAAATGAAACAGGATGACTAATCCTTGAGATTTAAGAATCGATATCGGTTCGTAAAAATGAGAATTGATTAATATCGAGAAATCGATATTTATTACCCAGCCCTAGTTCCTACTAGTGATGTAAATCCAACTAGGAAAACGTTCCTAGGGGAACCATTAGTTCTTGGGGAAACACCCTGGCGGCTAGTTGCTAAAACTATCCGGTGAGAAAGCCCCAATGGATATTTCAATAGTTACATATTTGTTTATTTTGTTCAATATTTTTTTAGGGATTCACCGATATGAAAATTTTGTCCGATACCGATAATTCTTTATAAGCCAATAAGCGATAATTCTTTATATTTGAATGCAGAAAACCAATGATAATTTATATTTTTTTGACCAATAACCGATATTTCTTTATATTTGTAAGCCGATATCCAATAATTCTTTATATTTGTCTGCAGAAAACCTTTAATTATTTATATTTGAAAGCCGATAACCGATATTTATGTATATTTGTAAGCCAAAAAACGATATTTCTTTATATTTGTAAGCCAATAACCGATAATTCTTTATATTTGCATGCAGAACACCTATAATTATTTATATTTGTAAGCCGATAACCGATAAATCTTTATAATTGAAAGCCGAAAACCGATACAAACACACACTTATGATGTTCTCATGATAATTCTATGTAGCTTATATGACAGACTGTGCATGTTCACTGTATGTTTTTAAGTGATTTCAATCATATTTCAAGCAATTCAAAACCATCATGGTGAACAGTCTGCTTCTGAAGCGTCTCAGCTGAAGGAAGTTCTATACTGTTTATAACAATAACATTAAAAAATAACATAAAAATGAACATATATTGTCCGATACCGATATGGTGGCCGATATATTGGGCATCCCTAGTCCTTTGTTTTTGTGAGTCAAGCGATCTGTGTGTGTCAGGGTGTGACGCCCGTGACCGCAGAGGTGTCGTACGCCACACTGAGAGAGAAATGAAGAAAGACTGACAGAGAAAGAGAAAGAAAAGAAAGAGACGCTCTGTTAAGCATCCTTAATCCTTTTTCTCCAAGGGTGCGTCTCCGTCTCTCTCTCTCTTCTCGCATTCACATTCACTCGTATCTTGCAGCTTTAGCACCTGCTAACCCCGCGGGACAAAGACACACACTCCATCTCTCTCAATGGCTTCTTTCAGGCTCGTGCTTTATTCCTGCGCTTCATCTCAGCGGTCTGGCATTTAAGTTCGGCTGCTGGGGCTTCAGTTAGAGCTGCACTTTCTTAGAGAGAGCCTTTTCGACAGGAGCGTGTGTAAACCTGACACGTGTGTGTGTGTGTGTGTGTGTGTGGCTTCAGTTATAACTTCACTTTCTTAAAGAGAGCCTTTTCAACAGGAGCGCTGCAGTATCTGTGTGTAAACTTGATATCTGTGTGTGTGCTGCAGGTTCGAGAGGCGGCCCAGGCTCTCCTCTTGGCTGAACTGCGCAGGATTGGTCAGTCTGGCCGGAAGGACACCATTGACCTGTGGGCTCCGTATCTGCCGCAGTATGTGGATGCTGTCAGTTCCCGTGAGTGTTACACTGAACACTCCTGACGGGTCAATATCAGGCAACACACACACACACACACGCGCGCGCGCGCCAGGTGTATATATATAGAGAAATAAATAAAAGTTTAATAAGACAGATAGACAAACACACACACATCTATCTATCTATCTATCTATCTATCTATCTATCTATCTATCTATCTATCTATCTATCTATCTATCTATCTATCTATCTATCTATCTATCTGTCTGTCTGTCTGTCTGTCTGTCTGTCTGTCTGTCTGTCTGTCTGTCTGTCTGTCTGTCTGTCTGTCTGTCTGTCTGCCTGTCTGCCTGTCTGTCTGTCTATCCATTAATCATCTATCTATCTATCTATCTATCTATCTATCTATCTATCTATCTATCTATCTATCTATCTATCTATCTATCTATCTATCTATCTATCTATCTATCTATCTATCTATCTATCTATCTATCTATCTATCTATCTATCTGTCTGTCTGTCTGTCTGTCTGTCTGTCTGTCTGTCTGTCCATTAATCATCTATCTGTCTGTCTATCTATCTATCTATCTATCTATCTATCTATCTATCTATCTATCTATCTATCTATCTGTCTGTCTGTCTGTCTGTCTGTCTGTCTGTCTGTCTGTCTGTCTATCCATTAATCATCTGTCTATCTATCTATCTATCTATCTATCTATCTATCTATCTATCTATCTATCTATCTGTCTGTCTGTCTGTCTGTCTGTCTGTCTGTCTGTCTGTCTGTCTGTCTGTCTGTCTGTCTGTCTGTCTGTCTGTCTGTCTGTCTGTCTGTCTGTCTGTCTTTCTGTCTGTCTGTCTGTCTGTCTGTCTGTCTGTCTGTCTGTCTGTCTGTCTGTCTATCTATCTATCTATCTATCTATCTATCTATCTATCTATCTATCTATCTATCTATCTATCTATCTATCTATCTATCTATCTATCTATCTATCTATCTATCTATCTATCTATCTATCTATCTATCTATCTATCTATCATCTATCTATCTTTCTATCTATCGCCCGTTCCAAGTTTTATTCATTTTTGTGAACACTAGCACCCCAGTACGTCCATAAGCTCTTACAGTGACTCTGCAGGATTACAGGTGAAAGTGTCAGAGAATGTTTTCCACTTCTTGGTACACACTTTGATGTAGTTGGCCACAGATGAACCAGCACACACAGTCCAGGTCGTGGGAAGAGTTTTCCAGGAGATTCTGTGGTGAATCAGAAATCTTTGAGATTCACCCCAGGATCTTAACGATGGGAAACGCTTTGCTTTCCACTCTCAACCACAGACACGTTCAGTTGCGTTTACCAGCACTAACCTGGCCATCTCAAACCTCCAGACACGCCGCCCATCAAAGCAGACGAGGAGTGTGAAACACAAAGGGTATAATGTGTCTTCGGCTGTTTTCACACTCAGTTCGATTGTTTGGTCCAAACCCGCGTTCGATCCCGCCCTCCCTCGCAGGTCTTATTTCAGTGTTTGTGTTGTATTGATGTTCCTCAAACATTCTGCTTTGAGTTTGTTCTGAACGTCTAACGGCAGATCATTTCTGTTCTTTGTTTTTGTACTTATACTTTTTAAGAAATTGTCAAGCACAGTTTTTTCTTCTGTGCTGTTGCATTTCCTATTGAAACAGAACCTTTCGGTTCTATGTTCTGCTTGCTGGTGGTTTTAGGGGGCGGGGCATTCTAATTCTAGAGAGCATCTGATTGGACAAAAATATGTGGTGCAAGATGAGTCATCAATATTTGTGATCCGTTTTCCCATAAGATAAAGACTTTCAATTATCGATGTTTCTCTGAAAAAAAAAAGGATGTTCAAATAAATTCTGTTCTTTTAAACTTTCTTTGTATCGAAGATTCCTGAAAAACAAAATATAAGGCAGTTTTTTTTTTGTAGGCAGTGGACGGCTAATTAGAGGCTTTAGAGAAGCCGTAATGTCACCTATAGTATATCAAACATGTGTGTGTGTGTGTGTGTGTGTGAGACATTGCGTCTGTATGTGTGTCTAAAGTCATTTACAACAAGAAAGCTTCAGTGTGTGTGTGTGAGTGTCTCTATGGGCCGTTGATGGGAGGCAAGCAGTGGCCCCTGGGAATGGTTGCCATGGTGACGGTTGCTGGTCAGTGTAATGTAACCGTGGCAGCAGTGACCTCAGCAGGGTACAGAACTGAAGGGGTCATTGAAACCGATCTGCCCCCCACACACACATTTAATGAGTGTGGAACAGTACAACTGTCTTTTGCCATTTTAGTATTTGCTCTTTTTTTAGATGATATTTTACGAGATGTTTAGAAATGTACACACACACTCACACATACACACACATTCACACTCATACACACACTCGAACACACACACACACACACACACACACGTGAATGATGAATGATTTTCTTCATACTCCGAGTCCTATTTAAGTATACAAATGCATTAAAATGCATAAAAAATGCCCATCACATACATTTTGGAAAAAAAATGTAAATTTTTAATTGGATTTTTACTTTTTTGATAAATGATTGCACAACAAAATAAGAAAAAAGCACCACAGTATATAGAAGGAAAATCTCATTTTGAAATTACAATTATTACAATTAAATTATAAAAAGAAAAATACATTTTGTTTTTTGTTTTTCCATGTAAACCCATAAAATGGAAACTATCTGGTGCATATACAGTTTATATTGTACTTTGAACAAAATTTAAACTCAATATTTGGCATTTTGTCTTTCATCACTGGAAATTTCATGTCTATATTTGTATTTTTTTTTTCTTTAGTGTAACCTTTTTAACTGCAGTACACTTGCTTCTCTCAAGCAGAAATATACATCTATAATTAACATCTATAAAATAAAGTCTTGATCTTATGGAAAAACGGATCACAAATATTGAAACTGACCACACAGTTTTTTGTCCAATCAGATGCTCTCTACAATGAGAGTGCCCCACCCCTAAAAACTTAATTTATTTGAGTCGAGATTTCAACGAAAGCTTTACTTTTGTCATTCCTGAATCATAAAATACAAACACACGGATCAGATGTTTAGGTGTAAGTGTGTGTGTGTCGTAAACCGCCATAAAAACGTGCATGTTTTTGATCTGGTCAAGCGCTGGTGTTTTCAAGCGTTTCTCCAGGTAAAGGTCAGCTCTCCCTCTCACAGAAACAACACAGATGCATGCTGGGCATTAGCTGCTCTGGAAATGAATAAATGACCTTTTCCTGTTCACAAAAAAACATGTGGAATAAAGGACAGGCTCAGAGAAAAACCAGACATATGCAATGAAAGCGAGACAGGTGGATTCTGGGGTTTTGTGATGGGCTGAATGTTATATTTGTGGTGGAATGCGTCACAAAAGATGGTTTAAAGATTAGAGAATCTAATTAGAGAATCGCTTCACACCACAAAATTATTACATTTTTTTAGTTTGAGTCTATTTTTGAGTTTAAAGGCCTGTTCACACCGGGACGAATTTCGCGCGTGTTATTCGTCGACGTTTAACGCCTCGTGAGTAAACAATGGGCGCCAATGTGAGTGTTCACACCGACGCGAAAAACGCCACGCGTAAAAGCGTCATTTTTAAAAAAACGCCTCGGGTTCGTTTTTTTGGTTTGACGCGCCGCGTCAAAACCTATCCGACCAACGAGATCGGCGGGTTTACTCACGTGTCTGGTACTTCTGAAGTTACAGTAGAACACAACTTGAGGGCGCTCAAACACAAAACAGTCTTGCCGAGCGAAGAAGAGATAAGATACCTATGGGCAAGATGAATGTTGAGCTGCTGGTCTCGTAGCACAAAGAGCTATTAGAAAATATTTATATTAGTATTTCTGTAATAATAGTATAGTATAGGGTGACCAACAGTCCTGTTTTCCCGGGACATGTGTAAAACGGTCACTTTGTGCTTTATAGAAATCTGAGTTGAGATGAGAACTGCATAATGTCAGTTAGGTTTTGACAAGTGAGGAGAGGAGAACCGCTCTGCCGACTCTTTGTATTCTTTCTTTTATTTTATTTTTCTATTGTGACCAGATGTTTGTTTGTGTTCTTTTTTTTCTCGCTCGATCCCCATGTATCATGATGAGGACGAGTGTGACGTTTGAGTGGTTTTATTAAACGCGGGGAAATACGACAACTCTCGTCTCTCGTGCATCTGTTCATCCGACAACTAGTGCTATGTTTTTATCTCTGGGCAACATCTCAACTTTGCGTTACACATGTCCTGTTTCCACGTCCTGTCCTGGCTGTTTTTAAGTGATGAAAATGTCCTGGTTTTCAAAAAAAAACTGCTGGTAAAGATCAGTTCTACAGCAAAATATAGATGGGCAAACAAGGTGGACGAGGAAGAAAAACAAGATAAAGAGAATGAAAACTAAAGATATAAATAGATTTTGTTAGTTTGTTTTTGTAAGTTTGTGAGAGCTATTTTTTGTTACATTTGGAGGCATTTCTTTTAGTTATTTATTATTTAGGCCTATATATTTTTCTAATACAGAAGACATTATTTCTATCATTATTTCATTCGTTTTTTTTTCTATCTGTCATAATAAAACATTGAGACATGAATATGATCACCCTAGTATTCTATTATTATTTCTGTTTTACATTAAGCACCATCTAATGTCAGGGAATGAATTTGTTCACTCGGCTCATCGTCAGAGAAAAACGCTTGGGTGTGAACACAAAAAACGCGTTGAAAAGCGCTGACGAATAACGCGCGCTGATATTCGTCCCGGTGTGTACGGGCCTTAAGAGTCATATTTCAGATGTTTCTGTCATTCGAGATGAACTGGTGTCTCCCTATATGGGCGGCTCATGGTCAAAATAACTGAATGTGAAGTATTAATGAGATGCAATTATAGTTTTTAATACGATTTTGAATTTGTTCATATTTTTACATTTTGTATTTTAATTTTAGTATGGTGTGCGTGCGTGTGTGTGTGTGTGAGCGACTGTTTGTGAGAGCGACTGTGTTTGTGTGTGAGAGACTGTGTGTGTGTGTGTGTGTGTGTGTGCGCAACTGTTTGTGTGTGAGAGCGACTGTTTGTGAGGGAGTGAGTGAGTGTGGTAAATTAATATGAGTGAATTAATATCAGCGAGATAGGAAATTAAACTCTATGCATATTCAGAAATAATAATGACATCACACAAGCATTAATAAACGACTGCTCTTCAGGGTTCGCCGGGACGTTTTATTTCATTTTTTTATTTATCTTTGGTCATTCATTCGCACGCCTGTTCTCACAGACACACACACACACACTCTCTCTCACCTTCACGACTCAAGCTTGGCTCCCTGTTAGATGTTCAGGGCTGGGATTTACCCAGAATCCCCTGGGGTGATGAGCGGTGGGAGGGGCGGATGAGCAGGTGATTAAAACGGGCCTCAGGCGGTTCTTCCGTGAGAGACGGTCAGGCCCACGGATGTGCCTGGATAATCCCACACAGCTCGCTCAGTTTCCCTGCACACACACACACACACACACACACACACACCCCGAGGGCCAAAGACATCCACACACTAAAAACCCTCCATACCAGCCGTTTATCTTCAAGGAATATTCCGGGTTATTTACAGCTTAAGCTCTATCGACAGCGTTCGTGACGAGCTGTCAATTACCTCGAGAAGAACTTACGCAGAAAACACTGTCCAGACAAAGCACAGAAATGGTTATTCATTGAAAATCTCTCAATTTTCATTGGCGCTTCCATAAAACATTATGATAATTATTCCTAATGCATTATTTTGAAGTATGTATTTTGATGATTCACGAGATATAAATGCCATTTGGTTTCCTTGGCATTGTGTCACAATGTGTAAGAACCAATGAGATTGAAATTTTTTCTTGGACAAAGTATATATATATATATATATATATATATATATATATTACATAAGTCTTGTTTTAAGATTCTTTGACAGATCTAGTCACCATTCCTTTTTATTTTATTGAAAAATGAATCCCCGTCATTTTAGTTTCATTGATTTACTTTTATAGTTTGTATTCATATTAATATTTTTTTTTGTATTTTCATTTTAAATTTAATTTTGTTATTGTTTTGTTTATTATTAGTGTTTCTGTCTTTTGTTTAGTTTTAGTTATTTTAATATTTTAAAATTATTTTCAAAAAATATTTTATTTCATACAGGAAACTAAAACTAAAAATTACTAACATATGCACAAAAAATCTTTAAAAATGTTTCTGTTCATTAGAATGAAGCTGAGATAAGAGAAAATACAATTATTAGTTATAAAAAAATATACACTAAATAAAAATTTAAAAAGATGCCTTGACAATAAACTGAAATAAGATAAGTTACCTAAATATTAATATTTAATAATAATAATAATGATAATAAAATGACAAAATCACTAAAAATTAAACCAAATTAAATTAACATGAAAACTAAAAATATAAAAATAAAAGCTAATTCTATAATTATACGATAAACTATTATAAAACTAAAAAAAAAAAACTAAACTAACACTATGATTTTTTTGTTACGATAATAACCTGGAGTGAAGATTTATTACAATTTCAATCAGACTTTAGATTAGAGTTAAATACTCACTCTGAACTACGACTTTTACCTCAATAAGCTCCTAATTACTGCTTATTAATAATTTGTAAAACAGTTGTTAGAGTTAAGGGATGTGGTTTATAAGTACTAATAAACAGCCAATATCCTAGTAATATGCATGATAATAAGCAACTGGATCATAGCTGTCAACCCTCCCGTTTTTTCCGGGTTTCTCACGTATTTTTACTCTTTTCCCGCTGTCTTCCCGTTTTAGTATTTTCCCGTAAAATATCCCGTATTTTTACTCTGATTGTGTGAGACGTACGAGCTCGGACTGACTCGGCTTGAAGTCGTTTATTCTCAGATGCGGCGCCGCGCGCGCTGGCCGGAGTGTGGCGTGTCCGTTTTTATTTCGGCTCCCATGTTAACAGATTAGAGCTTGCACACTCCAGAAAACGCGTGCATGCTAGAAATAGAACTGACGCCTATTTTTTCACGCGACACGCAAGCGTGTTGAAAGCGTTTCCAGGCAAAAAATAAATAAATAAAAAATAGGAAACGATGTTTATATGTCATTTTGTACTCGAATATCCTACATTTTACATTTTCATGTTTGAAAGTCAAGGTTTTTATATAAATTCAGATATCAATCTAATTTAAACAAATAATAATTATAATAATCGATTTATTTTGCCATTAGTTTTGCCTATATATAATTTAATGTCATGTAACATATGAATAAAATATCTTTTCTTTTTTTTTTTTCATTTGTTTCTTATGCTCTTAACAATGATTACACAAAGAAGAAGAAAAAACTTTTGTTCTGGGCCTCAGGAGGATATAAAGATGGGATAGGCTACAATAACAACAGAGTGTGTCTTCTGGGTCCACCACCAGGCTAAATATAGGCTCTTTAAAACTACATAAAATGTGTAAATCTAATTGAAATAAACAGACAGCCCACTTCCCTATTTTGTGGGTTTTGGAAGATGTGATAACAGTTGAAATTGTTGTCGTAAAGGCAAGAGCAACACACCGCTAATCCAAATGTAGATTTTTTTTTCTTTAAATGACACTAGTTTCTAGGCTAGTTATTAGCTCTTTAGACTTTTAAGGATTAGTGCTTTATTTTTAAAGTTTGTGGGTAAGAATCGTGTAAAAAAAAATCCCTTATTTTGGGGAAGGATTCCGGGAAAACTCCCTTATTTTCAATGTTCAATGTTGACAGCTATGAACTGGATAATAGTGAGAATTAAACTAAAGAGTTGCCAACATTTCTTCGAAGTGAATGGTTTTGGAAAGACGTGTGCGAATAAATATTGACACAATTTTCATTTTTCGGGCAGCTATTGCTGAGTCATAAATGTGCCGGAATATTCATTTAAGTTTAGTTTAATCATCGGACACATTCGACGAACCTTTTACAGGCTCTCAGAAAACATTCCAGCACAAACTCGAATCTTGTGTTCTCGCTGTCTTCGTGACGTGATGTTGGTGATACTGTAGTGTGTGTGTTTGTGTGTGTGTGTTATAGTGGAGTCAGGCTCGGGCCGTGCTGAGAAACGTCCTGACTGCAGCTGTGCTGAATATTAAAGCGTTCCCCCGTGAACAGAAACGAGAGAGACGGAGAGAGAGAGAGATAAAGGAGGGAGAGGGAGGACGGGTTAACAAGGCCGGTGTGTGTGAGCAGTGTGTCATGCTTGACACGGGCGTTTGACCTCGCTGGAGGCCCGATTTACCCCACCGACACCAACATCTCTGAGTTATGAGCTGTGTGTGTGTGTGTGTTCATATCATGCTGTGAAGTCTTCTTGTGTTTATATGCCTCACTGAAGACACACAACTCACAATCACAGCTCAAGCCATCAAAACTGAACACACACACACTCACGCATATGCACACACATAAATACACATCATGCGCACATACACACACACACGTACACATGCTCACACACACATATATACACATGTACACACACACTCTCTCAAACACACACACATACATATGTGTGTGCGCACACACACAGTTTAGTGATTGTTTCCGACATCCTGTAATTGATGTTTGGTCATGAATGATGATATTTGGCTCAGATTGGGTTTACTTCTTGATATTTCCTTTCTTTGAAATTGGAAACACAATTGATTGTTCTAATGTCTAACTAACTATTTTAATTATACATTTCAACATATAGACAACATTTCTATTTAAAATTGAATATTTGCAATATTGGCTGTTTGCTGTCAGTCTCAGGTAGCCACCAGTGTTCTTTATTTTTTAATATTTATATAAATGTTTTGAATTATTTTTATATTTGGATTTTCATTTTTTTTAAGTTGTAGTTATTTTTGTTGTATGTTTGTGTAATTCTTTTTTTAATATTTCTATATTGTTTTTAGATATTTTGAGTGAGTGAGTGAGTGAGTGTGTGTGTGTGTGTGTGAAAGAGAGATTGTGAGTATGTGAATGCATGATAGTATGCATGTGTGTGTGTGTGCGCGTTTGTGTGTGTGTGTGTGTGTGTGTGTATGTATGAGTATGTGAGTGAGTGAGCGTGTGTGTGTGTGTGAGAGAGAGAGAGATTGTGAGTATGTGAGTGTGTGTGTGTGTGTGTGTGAGAGATTGTGAGTGTGTGTATACATGAGAGTATGCGTATGAGTGAGTGTATGTGTGTGTTTGTGTGTGTGTGTGAGAGAGAGATTGTGAATATGTGAATCCATGACAGAGTATGCGTTTGTGTGTGTGTGTGTGTGTGTGTGTGTGTGTGTGTGTGAGAGAAATTGTGTGTGTGTGTGAGAGAGAGATTGTAAGTGTGTGTATGAATGAGAGTATGTGAGTGAGTGAATGTGTGTGAGATTGTGAGTGTGTGTATGCATGAGAGTATGCGTTTGTGTGTGTGTGTGTGTGTGTGTGTGTGTGTGTTTGAGATAGTGAGTGTGTGTATGCATGAGAGTATGTGTGTGAGTGAGTATACGTGTCAGTGACTGTGTGTGTGTGTGTGTATGTAAATGTAATGTAAATATATCTCATTACGGTCTTCTGTCTGTGCAAGTTTGTTTTTCTTTTATTCCACGTGTGTTTTTCTCTCTGTTCTGACACGCACACACACACACACACTCTCCGCTGAGGGTTCGTGGGGTCTAGGGGTCTCATTAATTAGTGCCCGTCTAGATTAGCTCATTCTCACCTTTAAGCAGCATTGATTCATTTGCAGCCTCTTTAATGAAAAGCTTATTTTAATTGGTAATTCCAGGATAAGCACCGAATGAAGGCGCAGAATAAAAATGGTGGTAATCAGTCGCTAAAGCTTAATAAAGCCTCGATAATGCAAAGCACCAATAAACCCTGATGAGCTTTTTAACAAGGTTGCCAGAAAACGAGAGAAGTTAGCGACATTTGCAGAAAAGAGACGACAAGAAAAATGCCGCTCTTCCTAATTCGGTCTTTGCCGCCGCAACAACGCCATCTTCATTTGTTCATAGTAATTCTTTTCTGTTAGAGACATAATGCCGTGTTTTGATCAATATCAATATTTCTGTAGTTGCCCAGTCAGTTTTCCTCTGTTCAGGGGATTCCTAATGACTTTATTATTGTTAGCTAAAACTAAAGCCATGAAATGACTGCGTCCTTTGTCATTCTGCATTTTCACTAGTTTTTTGTTTTGTTTGTTAGGAATACATACAGAAATTTGACAAAATACACATATCGGAAAACGAAAAAAACAACAGATGAACGACAATATAAGAATATACGAAAAAAGTAAAGAAAGTCCATATAATTTGAAACGGATGTCCTTTGGGGGTGTCGAGTGTTTTGAGTGTTTTTTCATTTTCACTGGTTGCTGTGTTTGCAGCGGGATCCGCCCCCGAGACCGGCCCGCCGGCCCCGCCCCCTGCTGAAGCCCCGCCCCCTGAGATCAAAGCGCCAGAGGAGGAGATAGACGTGACGGATGATGACATCAGTGCAGGTAGGCACACGCGTCATCATGTCTCTCACTCTTCATGTGTGTGTGGCACATCAAGTTCCTGCGTTTCTCCGTCTCCTGGATAAGGGAAATATTACACACACACACACACTCTCTCGCATACGCACTCACTCACTCACTCACTCACACACACACTCTTAAACACACACGCACACACTCTCACTCACAAACACACGCACATACACACACTCACATGCACTCTCACACAAACTCACACGCACACACAAACAACCATACACACACAGCCCCCCCCCCCCCCCCACTCCCACACACATACACACACAGGAGCCGTTTCTCAATACCAAGTACGCAAAGTTCAGATTGCGTCCTTGGTAGTTCAGACTTGCCAGGTTCGACTCCGGAGAACGATCTCCCGAGGACGAGAGGACGCAAGTCCGTTTCTTCTGCAAATGGAACAGAGCGTATTTGATTGCGTCACTCAGCACGCTCTACTCCGGTTATCTCTTAATATTTTAGGCAACAATAAAACGAAATATGCTACAACACTGCATCTTTTCGTCAACAATAAAATGAAATATGTTATAAAACACCACTCTGCCTCTTTTCATAAAAAAAAAAAAAATCAACATATTAGCCTAATGGCCATGTGGTTCAGGCAACGTGATTCTCTTCACTGCATATATTATGAACATGATCTTTTTGTTTTCATTTTAAAAATATGAAACATTGATTTTTATTGACATTTATCAAACAGAGACAGGGTTATGTCATTTTATTTTATTGTTCACATTAGGGCTGGGTATTGAGACAAATTTCACAATTCGATTCGATTTCGATTCACAAGCTTGCAATTCGATTTCGATTACGATTCGATTATTTTGGATATCAGTTACAATAAATGGCACATTTTCTCAAGGGAATCAAATCTCTTAAATGCTGTAAACTATGGTCTATGTCTAGTTGTAGCCTACTAGGCTTCATTAGCCTAATATGAAGGTAATAATTAACTGTTTTGTAGCTATACAGACACTTAAATTACACTTTTATTTATTTTTATAATAAGAAGATTATATGAAATATAAACATTTAAATGGTGGCTGTCATAGAAAACTTGCCAGATTTATTCAAATATGCATTAAATATTGAAGAACATTAATATTATAATGCATATGTAATATGGTGTATATATTTAGCAAAATGTTCCTCTCTAGAGTTATTTTTTCTAGCTGACTAACAAGTTTATGTGGGTTTTCTGAGGTAAATATGACGATACATTGATTACAAGCTGTTTAACTGACGTCTTTCCACGGTTGAAATGCTGATTGAGTGAATCAATGTGACATTATACGGATTTCGATAAGTTGTACTCTATCTTTTAACACACTTTCAGATGCTCGTTCATGTTTATTTCGCGCTGTGACTGGTATTATTAACCCGGAAGAGAGATCAGCGCTGCTGCTTCTCCAGAGCGATCTCACGCCACAGCGCCAAAACGCTATTTATGTTTTTGAATTTCTAAAGAAAATGGACCTAATTTGAAAATTGAGACTTTGTTTCATATCAATAGTAACAAAGGACAAAGATTATTGCGATTTTTTTTTTTGGATGCACGCAGCCGCGATACAATGTCTCATTCATTCAAATGAAACAGGATGACTAATCGATTCTTGAGATTTAAGAATCGATATCGGTTTGTAAAAATGAGAATCGATTAATATCGAGAAATCGATATTTATTGCCCAACCCTAGTTCACAAAGTGAAGATAATATAAAAAATGTTGTTAAATTTAAATAGCCATAAAGTTATGAAACCTCAAAAACGATTTTTTTTTTTGCCATGGAACAAACTAGTTTAATGAGACCAAAGATAGACTTATACACAAAACGAATTGTACGTCAAGTTTATCATATTCACTAGACTAGAGGGATCAGAGCCAGCGGCAAAGGTCAAGAAGCACTATTCGAGGATAAGCTGTTCCAGTCGGGGTTGATCTCGCTGAGTGTCCGCTGAAGGCTTGGATGTCAGAACTCCGAAAACGTCAGATGCATTTTTCAAATAGGCGCTATCTTTATAAATAAACTACAGATTTGAGATTTAAACAAACACATTCTTGCCTGAAACACTCTTAAAATTACATTTCATGACTCAATAACAGTAATATTTTGATATTTCGCGGATTTTCTCCTCTCCTATTGACGCTTGTTGGTTGGTGGCGCGAGGTGCATTCTGGGTTACCTGGCTGTCTCAAGTCCACACAAGTCACCTCTCGATGCATCCTCGGTAAACGGGGTGGATCAAGAACTCATCCGGGGATTTGAAGTGGACTTGGCTAGATGTGAACTTTGAATTGGAACAGTACTTGGGCAGCGACTGATGACGTTTCACAAGTCCACAAGAACACAAGTACAGACAAGAACGCATATTGAGAAACGCCTAGGGTTTCAGACCCTAATAATACCCCATAATACCCCACACCACCAACATCATTACTTGAGCCCTGAACATCAGCACAGATCCAGTGAATTTATCCGCTCTCTGTCCATCAAACATCGTTAGAGTTGTTCAAGGACAGAAGAACTTTTCTAATTTGAAATACAATAAATGTCAACTGAAATAAAAGTATAAAAAAAGTTTCTCATTTTCATATAGTTTTTGTTGATGTACTAAATTGACTAAAACTAAACAAGAAAGGAAAATGACAAAACTATATAGATGTATTAAAAAAAATGATGAAAACCCAAAATTACTAAAACTTCAACTAAATAAATAGAATTCTTGATTGACGGTCTAGTTATTGCATATGTAGCATTAATATATATATATATATATATATATATATTATTAAGAGTGTGACAGGCAGCACTCGACTTGGACTGTTCGTCTGGACTTACTGATTTAATTCTGCAGAATAAATGGAAAAACAATGTCAATAAGTGAAAAATGAGAGTAGAAAATGATAAATCGTCATGCATGTCTGTGTTATTGACTGGACTGCAGCAGAGAGAGAGAGAGTGTGTGCTGCTCTCAGAAGAGCTAGAAACACTGATTGCTTTACAGACTGGAGATGTGTGTGAAAGTGTGTGAGTGAGTGTGTTTGTGGGTGTGTGTGTTATTGAGAGTGTGTTAGTGTGTGTGTCTGTCTGTCTGTTTGTGATTGTATCTCTGTGTGTGTGTGTGTGTGTGTGTAGACCAGTAGATTTTGATGATTCAGTGGAAATGAAACTAAATTTACACCATCATCTCATCAGCCTATTTTTTCTTTCCCTGTGAAGTAAGTCATATAATGGACCTAAGATGGGTTACTGTACTGGGTTTAGACGTGGGATGGAAGGATGTTTGGATGGAGAGACAGCCAGACGAGTGGAGGATCGATGGAGAGATAATCAGTGCAAGTGTCTCCTGTTTATCCTCCTTAACCAGCTACACAACAGCAGCTGAACATGAGAACGGGCTTTATACGCATCTGTCTTGAGGACCGCTGATGTGTTTGATGCGTCGCGTGTGTGAGATGCATTTCGTGTTATGGCTGACCTCAGATTCACGTTCATGCCTCCTTCTGTTCTGCTGATATCAGATCTGCTCCTGTTTCTCTCGTTTCTGTGATCGTCTGATCAATCAGGCTCGAAAAATTAATGACACTTCCTGTTGTCCATCAAACACACAGGAAATGTAACTTGTTAATATGCCTAATAACTCCATTCAAACAGTCTGTGTGTGTTAATATATATGTATACTGCATGTAAACACACGTCCACGAAAAAAAAACATCAAAATAAAAAAAATAAAAACATAAAAGAAAGGTTTTTAAAACCTAATATGTTAATTAGCAGCACAGTGGTAGTGTTTTTGATGGGCGTGATCATGGAAAGAAGCATTGAAGTAGCTAATGATCAACGTTGATTTAAAACAGATTAAAGAGAATTAATAAAAAAAAAATGAATACAGAAAGAAAAAGTAAAAATAATATAAATATAAAAGTGTATAAAAAGTGTAAATACATGTTTTTCAAGCTCTAAAACATTTTTTTATTTTATTTAAAATGTTATTTTATTATAGAAATAGTTTTTAAAACCCTGTAATCACATAAACTAGAAAAGTCATCGATAATAGAAAGAAGGGTAAACCATGAAAAACCATCATTTATATTGGTTTTATGAATTTGAATATTTTTAAATAAAAATATCACACTAATACGAACATAAAGAGTTTGAAAACGACCAGCTCTGTCGTTACAGGAGAAGTATTCGTAATATCGTGGTCATTTGGGCCTATCTATGGTTCAATCTGTCACAATTCCCTGAATTATAATCACTATTATGATTTAAAAGAGAAACTCCAGGATGTGAGAGATGCGGTCAGTGTCATGTTAGGAGCTGGAGAGGTCAAAGGTCAGAGTGAATCCACCCCCACCTCAGATGTCATGATCACACTTACAGGAAGTGGGCGGAGTCCAATAGGAGCAGAGCATCCGTGTGTGCATGTTTTCATTAGTTTTTTACTTAAAATACATGCTCTGTGTGTGTGTGTGTGTGTGTATGTCTAATATTTCCCAGGACTGATGATTCGTCCACCGGATCATGACAGAGATGGAAAACTCAGAATTCAGCTCTCAAACGCATCATCAGTCTGCAAACTCACAATCTTGTTATCGATGCGTAACCTCTTTACAAATACATGATCATTTTACAAATGTGACAGCGGTTCGTCTCCGTCTCAGGGCGGCTCGACGCGCACACCGAACGACAGGAAGTAGATGAGAAGAGCGCTTCAGCCTCTCAGAGGTCAGAGGTCAAAGGTGATGACACCTGTCATGCTCTTCTCGTCCGTTTCATCTCGTTTCTTTTCTTCTTTTGTCTCTTCACGGCTCATCTTGTCTCTTGTTGACTAACCCTATCGCTTCTCTTCACTTTTATTCTCTCTTTTTACCATCACTCCTTATCTCATTTCATTTCTTCCCTTCTTTACTTTCATCTCTTCTTGGATTATCTCATCTGTTCACATCTCATTTCATCTTGTCTCATTTCTTCCCTTCCCTTTTTTTTCTTCCCTTTTTTTTATTTTGCCTTTTCCTTTTCACTTCCCTTACATTGTTTCACTTGCCTTCTGCCATTTCTCCCTCATTGCACATGCACAGAACTTTCCTGTATACATAATTAGAAAAGGTTTAAACCACCCCTTACAATCCGACTGGAACTTCAATCGAATTTAGCCAATAAATTCTGATTGTCGTCCTTACTTGTGACTTTTTTTATTCAGACTGTGCCACTACTCCTTTATACGGAAGCCCTGAACCGCAACCTAAAAAAAAAAAAAGTCAGTAAAAAAAAAAAAAAATCTGTAAAAAAAAAAAATCTGTAAAAAAAAAAAAAAAAAATCTAGCATTTCGAGATTAAAGTCGAAATGTTTCTAGATTAAAGTCGGAATGTTTCGAGATTAAACTCGGAATGTTTCGAGATTAAAGTCGAAATGTTTCGAGATTAAAGTCGAAACATTGTGCATTCATAACAGTGCGTGTCCACTGGCTCAGAGCGCGCGCGTGTGCGTGTGAAGTCGAACTGCCATGGATAAACACAAAATAGTAGCTTTTTACTTTTATCTGAATTACTTATCTTACTTTATCGTTATAAAACATAATGCGCCGAAATAGACTTTAGCCTATAGGAAAATCAACACGGAAAACACTTTTCAGACTGGATGGAGAAATCCAGCTTTATGAATGAATGAATGAATGAATGAATAGGGCATTTATATAGCGCTTTCATATATGCCTACACTCAAAGTGCTTTACAATCATATCAGAGAATCTCTCTTCAACCATAAGTGGTTATTAAATCTTAGGAAATCACAGGATCCGGCCAAATGATTGGATACAGAATGATGCACTTAAAATGTATCCAGAGCGTATTTACGTTGAAAAGGGAGACCGAACAGTTACTGTTGTGTTCTCGAGTCTCGACCCAGATAGTGTTGACTAGACGAGCACGAAAACACCTCAGAAACACTGCCACTAGCACGTGTGAGACGTGTGTAGAATTTTGTTAAAGGCCCATAAAAGTAAAAAGCTACTATTTTGGGTTTATCCATGGCAGTTCGACTTCACACACACACACACACACACACACACGCGCGCGCGCGCTCTGAGCCAGTGGACGCGCACTGTTATGAATGCACAATGTTTCGACTTTAATCTCGAAACATTTCGACTTTAATCTCGAAACATTTCGACTTTAATCTCGAAACATTTCGACTTTAATCTCGAAACATTCCGACTTTAATCTCGAAACATTTCGACTTTAATCTCGAAACATTTCGACTTTAATCTCGAAACATTTCGACTTTAATCTCGAAACATTCCGACTTTAATCTCGAAACATTTCGACTTTAATCTCGAAACATTTCGACTTTAATCTCGAAATGCTAGATTTTTATTTTTTTTTACAGATTTTTTTTTTTTTTTACAGATTTTTTTTTTTTTTTTAGGTTGCGGTTCAGGGCTTCCGTACCTTTAGACCAATTTCGAGCCGACGTTACGTTACGTTACGTCACGGCACTAGCAGGAGGCAAAACTGGAGGCGGCCAATACAAAACAGCACAGATTCGACTACATAATATGGAGCTTAATTATTATTATTATTAAATGTTATCTTGTTGTGTTGTTAGGTGCAAGAATCGATGAAAAATGATTATGCTGTATCTAAATTTATATTTCTAAAAAATATTCACATCATTAACATTGCACCGTAATGTCACTCTTTACATTGTCGTCTTCTCTGTGCTGGCTCGGCAGAACTGCGGATCGTACACACAAGTCTTATACATGACCATTCAGCACAAAGTTATAGTCATCTAAACATTTATTTGCCCTCAGTTTCTCTTTGCGCTCAGTTTCTCTATCGGATAGGTGTAGCAGTCAGTCCACACAACCGGAGGTAGCGTTAACGTTAATCCTGTCAGATCGTCCATCCATTAAGTGAGTGTGTACGGGTCGGCCAATCTGGTTTTGTCTGTTAAAGGTGCTGTATGCGATTTTTAGTGGCCTCTAGCGGTGATGTTTCAGAATGCAACAAGAGCGCTCATGCTCGTGTGCGTGCTAGATCTCAAGAGCGAGCAGTCACTACCGGCCACACGGAGACTTTCAACGCAACGGCGAAATAATCACACAACATGCTGGAAACTAATGTAAACTTCCACTGCAGGTACAATAATAGCCTACTTTTATCAGCTTGACGTTAAAATAATGCTCTGTGCTCGTACCATGATAATGTTACACTACATTTAGCCGACATGTGATGTTATAAGCCATTTCACTAACTATTTTCGTGTATCTTTCACAATCAGCAATGTCAACACAGGTGAACGTATAATATGATAACGAAAACGGTTAGTGAACTAAACTGAACAGTTTCAGTGTATCAGTAAGATCGCAGGAAGTAACATTACGGTACTGAACGTGTCTGGAAATGTGTATTATAAACAATATGATAGTAGTGGGATGAGTGACGTTAGTCAGTAGATCTAGTAAATAAAATAAGTTACATCCTAAAGCACCGACTTTTTTTATCCTGCAATATTCTTTTGTATTCATGTCATGTTTCATGTAGTTTACCTTGCTATTTCACTAGAGTTTACTATGTTGATCCGCGTTTTCGTCCAGAGTCGATCAGATTCACGTTTTCCCTGACGAGCTTGGGCAGATAAAACTTCTTTGTTTTTTATATTTATGTGGAGTTTGTGTTGCAGTCTGTGTTGTGCTGGAGGCAGGACGTTTTTGGGGGGTTATCAGACTCCATGTCGTCAGCTGAAGTGCCGTTGGTCGCATGGTTGATTGTATAGAGACATGGTTGACTGGAAGGATAGAGAGGCTCGGGAGCGCGCATGCACGTCACATCTGATGGATTTCGCAGGAAATCCGACCCGGAGACCTCACTTATAAATATGAATATTGGCCTTCAGAGGTAATGGCAAAACTCGAAAAGTGGATCATTGCAATGTGTGATTACAACCCCTTCAAACACAGGCAATAAAAAAGTAATTCATTTTATAAAAAAAGTTGCATATAGCTTTCGCAAATAACAATCGTCGTCCTTGACAGTGAGAGTCCTTGCACATTAAGATAAAATCAGATTTTTTTCCAGTCAATGTAAAAAAAAAAAAAAAAAACAAGTTAACAAAACTTGCAAACTAACGTTAGGGAAGTGGCCAGAGGGATCGTTCTGACTCCACATAAGCTCCGCCCACAGAAAATGTCACCATTTTTACCAACTGAAAAAGGAGTCTATTACAATGGGATAATTAAAGTTTATGTAAACACAGCTACTCATAACTTCATCTCTTCATTTTTCCTCTTGTCTTAACATCTCTCTTTTCATAGCTCATCTTCTGAATGTAGGAGTTTAGCTTTTACCTGTGTGATGTCTTCCCTTCCCTGTTGATGCTCATGTGGTGTCATGACGTTTGACCTTCGCACACAGTGTAGATTGTTGTTGTTTTTTAACCCCGTAGAGCAAAACCACCTTCTCATGATAGATTTAGCTTGTGTGCTTTTATTTGTGTCTTCACAAGTGATTGTTCATCAGTAGATTTTCCATTGACTGTGTGTGTGTGTGAGCGAGAGCGTGAGCGTTTGCCCTCCGGCTGTTCTGGATCCTCGTAAAATGAACAGTGACCCAATAAAAGCCCAAATAAATGAAAAATAAGCAGTGATTCCCACAGCTCTCTGACCTCAACCAAACACCTTCTGTTTGTCTGTTTGAACACACCACATTTTTCAGACTCGAGGGTATCAATATCTATGTAGCACTATTTCTATTCTCTTATAGTAACTTTCTTTTCTTCCTGCTCTTTAATGGAGTCATACCACCATGGTTACCAGATTTCATGATAAATGATTTTGCAGGTCTTGGTGTTTTTGCAGGTCTTGGAATTACGTAGGATGAGGCAAGAATTATTTTTCAGTCATACTGAACAAGATTGTAAACTTACTTTGGTCCATGTAGTCTTTCAGAGTAAACGGTTTGAAGAGGATTCAGAGAAATGTCTGGCTATGCCAAAGCACAAATGGCAGATTTAGTGCTCTGTTTCTTTAAGAATAACCATATATGAGGACATCCGTGTGTTTAGCGGTCACGGGTCATTCATATGTTGATTTGGATTTAGTTCTGAGGATGATGATGATGTCATAATGGCACAGTTACAGGACACTGTTGTTCATAAGATAGAGAACAGACTCCAAGATCATTAAACACTTGGAAATTAATAATTCAGCACAGTGGAGCCACACTGGGGAAATTCAGCCAGAGACAGACAGATGTTAAAAATTCAGCTTTGATGTCCAGAGCAAAACCTGTGACCTGAGTACTGCAAAGATGTTGAGAGCTTACAGGAATCTGAGAGAAGAGGTTTTTGTGTGTGTGAGGAATTATGAGCAGTGTTTGACCATTTAAAATTTTTGAGTGGGATCGCCATTTGTTGCTACGCTAGGTTGTTGCTATGGCATTCATAAGGTTGCTCTACTGTTGCAAAGGTGTTGTGTTTTTAAGTGTGTTGCTGTGTTATTTTGATTGTGTATTTTTTAGAATGTTGTGTTGCAGTTGCTAGGGTGTTCTGAGTGTTTAGGTTGTTGTTGTGCGGTTGCTTGGGTGTTCTGACTGTTTTAGGCTATTGCTGTGCAGTTTCTAGGGTGTTTTGAGAGTTTAGACTGTTGCTGTGCAGTTGCTAGGGTGTTGTGAGTGTTTAAGCTGTTGCTGCGCAGTTGCCAGGGTGCTTTGAGCATTTAGGCTGTTGCTGTGCAGTTGCTAGGGTGTTCTGAGAGTTTAGGCTGTTGCTGTGCAGTTATTCGGGTGTTATGAGTGTTTTAGGCTGTTCCTGTGCAGTTGCTAGGATGTTCTGAGAGTTTAGACTGTTGCTGTGCAGTTGCTAGGATGTTCTGAGAGTTTAGACTGTTGCTGTGCAGTTGCTTGGGTGTTGTGAGTGTTTTAGGCAGTTGATGTGCAGTTGCTAGGGTGTTCTGAGAGTTAAAGCTGTTGTGTTACAGTTTCTAGGGTTTTCTGATTGTTTAGGCTGTTGTTGTGCAGTTGCTAGGATGTTCTGAGAGTTTAGGCTATTGTTTTGCACTTGCTATGGTGTTCTGAGTGTTTTAGTCTGTTGCTGTGCAGTTGCTAGAGTGTTCTACGAGTTTAGACTGTTGCTGTGCAGTTTCTAGGTGGTTCTGGGTGTTTATGCTGTTGCTGTGCAGTTTGCTAGGGTGTTCTGAGTGTTTTAGGCTGTGCCTGTGCAGTTTCTATGGTGTTTTGAAAGTTTATACTGTTGCTGTGCAATTGCTAGGGTGTTATGTTAGGAGTGTTTAGGCTGTTGCTGTGCAGTTGCTATGGTGTTCCGAGAGTTTAGGCTGTTCCTGTGCACTTGCTATGGTGTTGTGAGTGTTTAGGCTGTTGCTGTGCAGTTGCTAGGATGTTCTGAGAGTTTAGACTGTTGCTGTGCAGTTGCTTGGGTGTTGTGAGTGTTTTAGGCAGTTGATGTGCAGTTGCTAGGGTGTTCTGAGAGTTAAAGCTGTTGTGTTACAGTTTCTAGGGTTTTCTGATTGTTTAGGCTGTTGTTGTGCAGTTGCTAGGATGTTCTGAGAGTTTAGGCTATTGTTTTGCACTTGCTATGGTGTTCTGAGTGTTTTAGTCTGTTGCTGTGCAGTTGCTAGAGTGTTCTACGAGTTTAGACTGTTGCTGTGCAGTTTCTAGGTTGTTCTGGGTGTTTATGCTGTTGCTGTGCAGTTTGCTAGGGTGTTCTGAGTGTTTTAGGCTGTGCCTGTGCAGTTTCTATGGTGTTTTGAAAGTTTATACTGTTGCTGTGCAATTGCTAGGGTGTTATGTTAGGAGTGTTTAGGCTGTTGCTGTGCAGTTGCTATGGTGTTCCGAGAGTTTAGGCTGTTCCTGTGCACTTGCTATGGTGTTGTGAGTGTTCAGGCTGTTGCTGTGCAGTTGCTAGGGTGTTCTGAGAGTTTAGGCTGTTCCTGTGCACTTGCTATGGTGTTGTGAGTGTTTTAGTCTGTTGCTGAGCAGTTGCTAGGCTGTTCTGAGAACTTAGTCTGTTGCTGTGCCTGTGCAGTTGCTATGGTGTTCTGAGTGTTTAGGTTGTTGCTGTGCAGTTGCTAGGGTGTTCTGAGTGTTTAGACTGTTGCTGTGTAGTTGCTAGGCTGTTCTGAGAATTGAGACTGTTGCTGTGCCTGTGCAGTTTCTAGGTTGTTCTGGGTGTTTAGACTGTTGCTGTGCAGTTGCTAGGGTCTTCTGAGAGTTTAGACTGTTGCTGTGCAGTTTTTAGGTTGTTCTTTTTGTTTAGACTATTGCTGTGCAGTTGCTAGTGTATTCTGAGTGTTTAGACTTTTGCTGTGAAGTTGTTGCTGTGAAGGTGTTGTGAGTGTTTAAGCTGTCGCTGTGCAGTTGCTGGGTGTTCTGAGAGTTTAGGCTGCCGCTGTGCAGTTGCTAGAGTGTTCTGAGGGTTTTTGGCTGTTGTTGTGCAGTTGCTAGGGTGTTTTGAGAGTTAAGGCTCTTACTGTGCAGTTGCTAGGGTGTTCTGAGAGTTTAGGCTGTTACTGTGCACTTTCTAGGGTGTTCTGAAAGTTTATACTGTTGCTGTGCAGTTGCTAGGGTGTTCTGAGTGTTTTAGACTGTTGCTGTGCAGTTGCCACGGTGTTCTGAAAGTTTATACTGTTGCTGTGCAGTTGCTAGGGTGTTCTGGGTGTTTAGGCTGTTGCTGTGCAGTTGCTAGGGTGTTCTGAGTGTTTAGGCTGTTCTTGTGCAGTTGCTAGGGTGTTCTGAATGTTTTAAGCTGTTGCTGTGCAGTTGCCAGGGTGTTCTGAGAGTTTATACTGTTGCTGTGCAGTTGCTAGAGTGTTTTGAGAATTACAGCTGTTGCTGTGCAGTTGCTAGTGTGTTCTGGATGTTTAGGCTGTAGCTGTGCAGTTGCTAGGGTTTTGTTAGTGTTTAGGCTGTTGCTGTGCAGTTGCTAGGGTTTTGTGAGTGTTTAGGCTTTTGCTGTGCAGTTGCTAGGGTGTTGAGGGTGGTTTCAGGATGACTCTCAGGTTTAACACTAGAGGTTTGGTCAACAGCACTAGTGCTTCAGTAAACACGGTTCAGAGTTGTAGGGAGGGTTGGGGGGGTGTCTGCTGGGGCCATTTCTTTTTCTGTCAGGATGTTGTGGGGTTAAACCCCCCTGAAACAGCCCAGAGAGCAGCACGCCAGCTCCCATCAGGGGGTAAAAAGGGCAGGAGGGGGTGACAGATGGTCCAGCTCGGGTACAACCGCACACACACACACACACACACACACACACACACTGAGGTTAATAGACACTTTCTTGACTGATTTGACAAAGTTGAACACCAGCTAGTGTTGACTACACATACAGAGGCTGCACCTGCTCTCTCTCTTCTCTCTCTCTCTCTCTCTCTCTCTCTCACACACACACACACACACACACACACACACACACACACAAACACACACTTATTTAGATTAATAGTCATACTATAGTCAAATTTCTCTTTTTGCATTTTAGAATAAAGATATATTTAATTTCTTCCTTAAATTTTCGCCCATATAATTTCTCTTTTTTTGTTGTTGCATATTTTATTTAGCTATATAATTCATGATCGTTTTCATATTTTTCCTGGTGCATTTCATGTTTTTGTTTGCTCCTTCCATACAGCAAATTAGGCAAAAGAGAGCTGGTTAAAATTAGATTCCAAAATTGATTGAAGGACTGAGTGTGTGTGTCTGTGTGTGTTCATTTCGTTTAATGCTTCTGTTGCGTTTGCTCTCCAGTTTACTGATGACATCAGCACTCGCTCTGAAAGTTCCGTCGTGCTCAGAGTGGCCTGATGCAACATTCCTTTTCATTCTTAAAGTGATAGATCACCTGAAAATGAACATTTGGTCATTTTTTACTCTTTCTTATGTAGAACACAAAATGAGATGCCCAGCAGAATGTTCAGGCTGCTCGTTACATACTATGAAAGTGCACTTTTACTCCAGAAAGCAGTATAAAACTAGTTTATGTCTATATATTCATGATTTTATGAAGTCACACAGGGTGTCCGCAGGGTTTTAAAGAGTATTAAAAGGTAGTAAATTAAATTAGTAAAAAATTAAGGCTATTAAAAGGTATTAATCGTCATTTTACGAGTTTTTTTTTTTTTTTTTTGCAAACTATTGGATAAACAGTTGTTTTTCAGGCAATAGGATAATGAGGATAATTGACAGATGCGTAAGGCCTATTTGGCCTATAGTCAAACACTGTGAGTCTCACAAACTGCACAGCAACTCTGCGCACACACAGAGAGAAGATCATTGTAAAATTAAAACTTACTGCCTAAGTTTAATTTTTTTTTCTTGCTTGTGTTTTTTCTGTCAAAATGTCAGGAAACATTTTGTATTACACAGTTTTCCTGTTTTTATTTTTTAGATTACCAGTACTCAGGTGTAGTTGACCAGCACACATTATATGCAGTGCAAAATTAATCATGAATAAAAGATGTTGAGTAGTATTGAAACTTTGGACTTTCACTGTATAATGCAGTGAAATTTTGGATTTGAGTCGAATTAAAAAAATTTTTTAGAAGTCTAAACTAGAATTAAGAAGGTATGAAGAAATAATTTTAAGGTTGGCAGGTCTGTTAATGGTTAGAAACATGTTGCCGTATAAACCTGCAACTCAATGGTGTGTTGGTTTTAAAAAAATATTTAGAAGCTATTAAAAATGCAATTAAAAGGTATTGAATTTACCACTTTTTGTATGTAACCTGCATACAGTATCAGCATTAACGTTCTGCGAAATAACTAATTTTTCGATTGTAAAGTGCTTTGCGTGTACAATGAAAGAGCTATACAAGTGCCTCATTCGTTCATCATTTAACTGCTGAGGAAAGTAAGCCATTCAGTTATGTTTGAGATGAGTACATGATTTAGTTTTTTGGGTGAACTGTGCCTTTAAAGGGACCAAGAAAACACCTGATCTTACAGACAGGAAATAAAAGCTTCTCGCCCTTAAAAGGGTCATACCTTCTTTCTTTCTCCCTCTCTCTCTGAATCACTTAATTGCAGTAACATCCTCAAAGAGCCATCATGGCTTAGGAGCCGATCATCTTGCTTTTCTGTCTTCAAGGCTGTTTCCTTTGAGTCACTCTACCGTCTTTTGTGAATGTTAAATTGGATGAGATTCACTCTCTTAAACGGCCACTTACGTTTTGGTTTTAATGGAATCCGCTTCTCTCTCTCTCTCTCTGTGTGTGTGTGTAGTGAGTACCAAGTGTGCTACATGTCACTCACACTTTCAGGGTAATATGTGGTGAAGGTCTGTTTCTAATGTACTATTTTAAAAATGTACATGAAAAAAAAAGGGAAAATAGAGAATTCAAGCACGAGACCAAGGACGCCATTTCCGATCCCGACAACATATCAAACTAACCTCTGCTAAACGCTTTGTAGATCCGATGATCATGCATGTTTATTAGAGTAACCAGCAGGGAGCGCTATAACAGTGATGAAACTAACTAGTGTTTTAAAACAGGACTGGTGAAGGATTTACTATGGAATCAGTTTTCACTCAGAAATAATTACCAAGAAACAGCCAGTGACATTGAATTAAGCGTGAAATTTCATGTGACCCTGAAGACGGGAGTCATGATCCTGAAAAAGTAGCTTTGATCACAGGAATAAATTACATGCTATTTTAAGTTGTAATAATATTTCACTGTTTTCACTCTATTTTTGATCAAATAAATGCAGCCTTGGCCAGCAGAAGAGACTTCTATCATAATAAAAAAAAACGTACAAACTTCTGATCTCTACTCTACATATTATAGCTTTAAACGTAATTCTATCTGAGTGTAAATGGTCTGTTTTGTAAATGCCATTTTGATTCTGCCGACCAGAAAAGTCTACACTAGACCAGACCAGTAGTCTCTGTGATATTGACCATATACCCTGTTTATTTAGTCTTCATTTCTGCACAGAGACTTGTCTGTCTCTCTGATGCTGGAAACCACAGTATCGATCTCACCCACAACCCTACTGGCGCTTTACCTTACTGGAAGTTGTGGGGACGTCTGTCCCACCACACGCACACACTCACGCCGGTGTCTCCATGCAGCACGTCTGGTGTCTGAACGTGTGTGTTCTGTACACATGCAGTTTTATCTCTGAGGTTCAGAACGAAACTTCTGTTCAGCCACAGAAGCGCCACATTTAAGCTTTTACATGACGTCATGCTTAATCTACGAGAAATAATGTTTTTTTTTTTTTGTTATTCTTTCATCAGATGTCATTTGTAGCCCATTTAACACCTGTAATGTGACATATTTATGAGTTTAAGTATATTTAGTTGGTGATAATGTAGGATGAGACTCTATTTACCCATTAAGATGTATTGTTTTGGTAACGTTTTATTTCGGCGGCGTTTTTATAAGGCGGCGACCACCGTTACAATAGTCTACTTTAGACATTGTTTTATAAGTAACTTTGCAACTGCATGTCAACTACAGTAGCAGTCATTAGAGTATTAATAGACTGTCTGCTTAATATGTGTAACACTTTATTTTTATAACAGACATTATACGGACTATAAGTAATTTTGCAAGTTCATGTCTACTTGTTCTACTAACCCTAATCGAACCGTCTACAAATTTTCAAGTGAGTTCAATTACACGTAGTTGCAAAGTTACTAGTAGAATGTTACATATTAGTTGGAAGACAGTTACATAGCAGTTACTAGAATGTTACACTGTAGTTAGGAGAATGCTACATAGAAGTTACTTAAAGGGATAGTTCACTTTGAAATAAATTTTTTATATGTTTTATCTTACCTCAAGGGCATCCAAGATGTAGGTGTCTTTGTTTCCACAGTATTTTCAATTTTGTCATTTTTCGGTCAAACCGGTGTTATAATGCAGGTATGGGGGTCCACGTCAAAGAGCATGCACAGAGAAGTCCAAATTAAACATGATTTAATGACTCGTAAATGTAAGTACACATTGATGGCCTAAGACACGAAACGAGCGGTTTGTGTGAGAAAACGAACAGTATTTATATCGTTTTTACCTCTTGTTAACAGCTGTCGAACTGATCTGAATCAGAAGTCCAACTGAACCGAACTGAACCGTCTCCAACGTTCCGCCGGAAGTGATCTCTCGCGCGTCTACGTCACGCATTGTTTACACTGAGATTTCGGGAGTTTTACCTTTCACTAAACATATTTAGATATACGGGAAATCACAATGGAAGATGATTTCGATATACGTAAATATGTAAAACTTCAGAAATCTCTGTGTAAACATTGCGTGACGTAGACGCACGAGATCACTTCCGGCGTAATGTTGGAGACGGTTCAGTTCGGTTCAGTTGGACATCTGATTCAGATCAGTTCGACGGCTGTTAACAAGAGGTAAAAACGATATAAATACTGTTCGTTTTCTCACACAAACCGCTCGTTTCGTCTCTTAGGCCATCAATGTTTACTTACATTCATGAGTCATTAAATCATGTTTAATTTTGGCTTCTCTGTGCATGCTCTTTGAGGCGGACCCCCATACCTGCATTATATGACTGACAGACAACGGTTTGAACGAAAAATGTCAAAATTTAAAATACTGTGGAAACAAAGACACCTACATCTTGGATGCCCTTGGGGTAAGCTAAAACATATCAAAAATTAAGTTCAAAGTGAACTATCCCTTTAAAATGTTACATATTTGTAGAAAGTTACACTGTAGTTACTAGAATGTTACATATTTGGTAGAATGTTACATAAAAAGGTTACATTAGTAGAAAGTTACGTAGTAGAATGTTACATATTAGTTAGTAGAAATTTACACATTAGTTAGTAGAAAGGTACATTGTAGTTACTACAATGTTACATATTAAAGGATTAGTTCACTTTTGAAAAAAAACTTTTGCTGATAATTTCCTCACCCCATGTCATCCAAGATGTCCATGTCTTTCTTTCCTCAGTCGAAAAGAAATTTAGGTTTTTGATGAAAACATTCCAGGATTTTTCTCCATATAATGGACTTCAATGGGAACCGGATGGTTCAGGTCCAAAAGACAGTTTATAACTGTTTCAGATGCAGCTTCAAATATCTTTAAACGATATCAGACGATGAATAAGGGTCTTATCATGCGAAACGATCGGTTATTTCAAAACTTATTACAAAAATGTAACTTTTCTAAGGACAAATGCTAGCCTTGCTCCATTCTGTGAGCCGCGTTTGCAACGTCACGTATTACGTAATTGCGTTCAAAAGGTCACGGGCGACGTAGCCGAAAGTACAGTCAGTGTTTACAAGTTGAACGCATAGGTTGAACGTGCAAACTAGCTCAAACACCGTTTACAAAAAAAGGAATTAAAAGGAAAAACAACGATGTCGGAAGATTTTGACTCTGTACTTCCGGCTACGTCGCCTTTGACCTTTTGAACGTAATTACGTATTACGTGACGTTGCAAACGCGCCTCAGAGAATATAGCAAGGCTAGCATTTGTCCTTAGAAAAGTTACATTTTTGGAATAAGTTTTGAAATAACCGATCGTTTCGCATGATAAGACCCTTATTCATCGTCTGATATCGTTTAAAGACATTTGAAGCTGCATCTGAAACTGTTATTAACTGTCTTTTGGACCTTGAACCATCCGGTTCCCATTGAAGTCCATTATATGGAGAAAAATCCTGGAATGTTTTCATCAAAAACCTAAATTTCTTTTCGACTGAGGAAAGAAAGACATGGACATCTTGGATGACATAGGGGTGAGGAAATTATCAGCAAAAGTTTTTTCAAAAGTGAACTACTACTTTAAGTAGAATGTTACATAATAGAATTTTGCTTATTAGTTGCTGAAAAGTTACATATTATTTTTTAGTAGAATGTTACATATTAGTTAGTAGAATTTTACATAATAGAAGGTTACATATTAGTTGGTGGAAAGTTACATATTAGTAAGTACATAGAATGTTACCAGTGTTGGGTAACTCTAAAAAAGTGATTAACTACTAGCTTTAGAATTGTTAAATCCCATTTCAACCTCGACCAGTTCGTATCGAGCATGGATGCTTTGAATTGACCAAAAGTGAAGTTGGATTGATATTATTAGTGTTATTCGTTGATCAGTTGCACTAATTGTGTGTTTGTGTGTGTGTGTGTGTGCAAACAATGACCCTTCATTTTTTTTCTTTCTCATCGCCTCTTCTTTGCGGCAGTCGCGTGACTCCAATTTTTTCAGGCCTTTGGAAGGAAGTTAAAAGTCCTGTTTACCGACAGCTTAGAGCTTAATTGACTGGAAGCCAAATAGAGAGTGTTTGTGCTATTCAGTGCTGGGGCCTATTGATAAAGGCGTGTGTGAAAGCGGGCGAGCAGGAGGGGTGTGTATTAAAGAGACACGCGGTCACAATCGCTTTGTGGGCTCTTTTATCATGGACACTCGAGCCCCAGTCTCAGCGGACACACACCGGCCGTCTGTCGCGCTATTGAACTGTCTCTCTCTCTCTCTCTCTCTCTCTCTCTCTCTCTCACACACACACACATATACAGAGAGAAGAGAGTGAGAGAGTAAGAAAAGCACTGGCATTGAACATGCCAACGGATGTAAGTGTGTGTGTGAGTGAGTGTGTGTTTTGGGTCATAATCTGCTCTGTATTCACCGACATCTCCTCGCTTGTTTTGATTATAAAGCTCCAGAAATGAGCTCTGGATCATGTGTGTGTGTTTTTAAGTTCAAAAATATGTTTAACCTTCAGAAAGGAGGCCCAGAGAAGGTCACGTCCTCTTCCTCCTCGCTAATAAATTGCGTTTGCACTCGGTGGACGCTTTCTAACTGAATCTGCTCCGTCTTTAGTTTCTAGACTCCTCGGGACTAATAGATTCCAGGTCGGGAATACAGAACGACGAAAACTGAATTGACAAAACGGGTTTTTTGCTTTTGTTTTGATACAAAGAGCAGAGCAATAACAGCGTTTATTTCCTAGCGTGAGATTTGTTCTTGTATTGTAGGACGGCAAAGATCAATCCTTTCCCACAATCCCCTGCTATCAAATGTAACCTGTCTGTGTATCGGTGATCAATGGGCGAGCGGGCCGGCTGAGCGAGCAGTGCATCATGGGAGCTGATAATCCATGATGTCGGAGCTCAGTTCAGGATTGGCGAACGCCGAGCGATTGTTGTTGGAATGTCGGAGCGAATCCTCGAGTCGTGCTGCCGCCGGGGTGCATGATGGGATTGATTTGTTTCACAGCGTGAAGGAGCGTCTGCTGTATCTTTCTTATTGTTCTCTTTCTCTCTCTCTCTCTCTTTTTCTCCCGCTCTCTTTCTCTCTCTCTCTCTCTCAATTCAATTCAAATGTGCTGTATTAGCATAGCAATTGTTTCAGTTTATTGCTAGAAAGCATTTCCAATCATCATACATGTACATATGCATACATAAAAATAAAATAGCATAAATAAATAAAATAATAATAATAATAATAAATGTAAACAAATTAATCAACATTTCAGAATTCTATGAATAATTTAAAATTCATTGTGTGTGTGTGTGTGTGTGTGTGAGCGCATCACTGATTAGTCGACGACTCCATCTTTTTTTGACAGTTATCAGTGTATCTGGCTGCTAGTAGGATACAGTCTTTCTTTTGACCTAATACATTTTGAAGTTGTGTTTTATTGTTTAATTAGGGCAAACAAATTTCTAATTTTGTATAAAATGTCTCTCTAATGTCCTCATAGTTGGGACAGCTGGTAAGAAAGCTAACTCTTTCTTCCTCTCTCTCTCTCTGTTTAATTGATGCTCTCTCTGCTTTAATAATTGTATTATCCGTCCACCCCAATCCACCTCTTTTTCAGATGGAAATGAAAACATACGTGGAGAAACTGTCCGGCCTTTCTAGTTGATTCCCTTCGGACGCCGAGAGGCAAATGTGATTCACCTGCAATGACATTAAAATAGATCAGCCGGTATTAAAGATACGCCATCGATACAGTTCATAAATCAATACGGTGTTCCCGGCGCAGGGAAAGAGCGAGAGACCGATTAATCCATCCTGAAGACGGTTTGTTCTGCCGCTTATTGCATCCGACGTGAAATATTACAAAACCAGCCATTTTCTCCTGTTATAATGGTCGACGTTAAAATGATGGCAATATCTTTTCAGTAATGTCATCGTGGTTGTAAGCAGTGAACGGCCGACTGATACACACTGACAGATGACGATAATGATGCTGCTGTGTTAAATAAAAGCATCGGCCAATAAAAACATCACTCAAAATTAAAGTTCACTCAACATTTGCTCATGTGCAATCACTGAACCAGAATGTGTTTTATTCGCAGTTTAAACTTGAATAAGAATTATTTTAAAAAAACATTCTGGAATTAAAAACTGAAGTAATAATTTATTGCGGAATTTAATGACAACAAAATAATGGAATTGTATTATATTATATTATATTATATTATATTATATTATATTATATTATATTATATTATATTATATTATATTATATTATATTATATTATATTATATCATATTATATTATATTACAATGTTAATTTAAATTATTATAAATGTATTTGAATGGGTTATGGTATAAGTAAGAATTATTTTTTTAAAAACATTCTATAATAAAAACCTAATAAAGTAAATTAAAATAAAGTGATTATTCTGGAATTCATTAACAAAAAAATAATATAATTATACATTATAATAAATAATTATATTGTATTATATTATATTATATTATATTATTACATTTTTAACAACATAAATATATATTTTAATGGATTCTGGTATAAGTTTTACTTCATTAAATATTACATCTATATTTTAAAACAACAGAGTTATATGATAATAAAATTAATTAAAAAGTATGAAACGTTATAATGTAAGATTTTTTAATTCTAAAAAATATTTTTATAATTTTATATATATATATATGTGTGTGTGTGTGTGTGTATTTGTATTTTTTTCATTCTTTTTTCAGATTTTCGAAATGCTAAGATTTTTTAATTCTAAAAAAATTATTATTATTATAATTTATTAATTTTAAAAAATAATTTATATTTATAATTAAATTATAACAATTTATATTTTATATTCTATATATATATATATATATATTTGTGTTTTTTTTTTCATTCTTAGAGATTTTTAAAATGCTACATTTTTTTCTTCTTTATTATTCATATTACTTTATTAGTATTTTTCAACCATATGTGAAGTTTGTGTGTGTATGCTTTAGTGGTGTGTGTGTGTGATTTGTGTTGTGCGTCTGCTGTGTTCCTCATCACAGTTTGATTTGGTTTCACCTTGAATGCAGCACCGTGGTATTGATTTAGCTGCACACACACACACACACACACACACACACACACACACACACAAAGATCGACACTGGCAGCCATGTTAGGTACCTGCAGATGGAAAGGCTGTTTCTTTCATAACACTTTTACAATAAATGGCCTCTAAATACTGTGACACCAAATAGTATTTTTAGTAACATTTAAATGTCACTGTATTACATGTCAAATATTAAAGTGTAATATATTTTTAAGAAAGATGCAAAACACGCTTTAGCTAAATATAGTGGGTTTGTAAGTTTGAAATGCACTTGTGGTTCATTGACTAAAGCCAGCTGATTCAAACACACTGAGGCTTCAAACATGATGATGATGATGATGTGTGTGTGTGTGTGTGTCTTCCATACACTCCTGACTGCTGTAATATTAATAGCAGACAATACAAACACACACACACACACACACACACACACATACAGGTGTTGTGCTGCTCCTCTGAGGATTATCAATATTTCAGTGTTTGTTTTGTTGTCATAGCTTTGATTTTATCTTTAATATTGCAGGTAAGAAGCGCTCATATACTGATTAAACAAAGATGATCGAATCACATCAGATGTCATACACAACCTTGTGTGTGTGTGTGTGTGTGTGTGTGTGTGTGTGTGTGTGTGTGTTTGTTTCCTGGTAAGATTTTCTCTAATAACAAAAGCATGAAAATGCTCTTAGATTGTGTGTGAGAGTTATTTCTCTTGGCAGTGAAACTATGAGTCCAGTTTATCGTCACATATTTCTCTTGCCACGTTTCATTTGCTTTGATGACGGTGAGATCAACACTTGCTGCAACTCTCCTTGACTGCATTATATGATCACAAACACAATAAATACACCAGTAAATATAGAGAATACAATGATGGATGATACATTATATATTATTTATTTATTTATTTTTACATGAGTTGAACAGAGAACGACGTCTCTAAATGCACAAGTGAAATAGACTAAACTGGACTAGATTTACATTTATGCCACTTGTAAAAGGGGAACAAAGGCAATTAAGAAATCAAAACAAACACTGAATTATTTTAAATTGAATGGTTTTTTTAATGTCTCGTCGTGTTGTAAGTGTATCCGTGAATGTCTGCGTTTATGATCCTGATGTGGACATTTTGAGAGATGCTGGTTTGATCCTGAGTGCCCAGAGGTCAGAGGTCAGCTGAGAGCCAATAGAAAGAGGCCGAGGTCAAACTGAATTAGTCGAGATGTCATTAACAGAGCCAATCAGGTTAGACCTTTTAGTGTGAGGCGGAAAAAAAATGTAATACAATTTTGTTTTGTTTTTTAAACGAGTGGAAACCAAGACTAAGTTCTGTGGTTTGTTTTTATATAAAATTAATTAAAAACTTTATTGTAAATTTCTATATTAGACATTATTATATTAACTTATTTATTTGTTGTGGTTGTATTTTGTTTGAGTACTATTATTTATTATTATTTGCTACTCATTTGTTTTAGATATGAAATTTAGTAAGTACAGAAGTAACTGACCAAATATTTTTATCCAGTACAGATTCATTTTCATAAAATGTTTATATATATATATATATATATATATATATATATATATATGATATTATTTAAGTCAACGTTTACTTTATTTCAAGTTCTAGAAAAGCTTTATAGTTTAAATTATCCATAATAATAACCCTGACTCTCGTTCAGAGTGTTGATATATGCATATTCTGAATATTATAGTCATATTCCTATCTACATGTTGGGAACAAAGTCTCCAAAAGTGAATTTTATCTTATAAAACTTCCGAGGTTTTTTTTTTTATTATTATTTTTTTTTTTTAAGAAGTAAATCACGTTTGTTGGGGTTTGAGATGGTCTGTAGTTCCTGCATATATTAATCTTTACTGAATATAAAAACAGTGTTTCTCATTGGAGAGTGAGATAAACGTGTGTGTCTCATGCCGCTCTCGGTGTCGGTTATTCCCATCCGACATCGAGTTTCAGCTGCAGTTCAATAGGAGGACTGTAGGTTTGTGAACCTTAAACAACATGAAACATCAACCTGTGTTAGAAATGTGTGTGTGTGTGTGTGTGTGTGTGTGTGTGTGCAGCCAATGCTTTACTTTGTTGTATGGATCTGTCCATATCTCTCTCACTCTCTCACACACACACAAACACTTTCATTAGTGTCTTTGTTTAGTGCAGTAAATGCACACACACACTCGAAAGAAATGGCAGTTAGCAAATGAGAATGAAACAATGATTCATCCTAGCAGTTTATGTGTGTTTTCATCAATGAACCGATCTACATCGTCATGCGTGCAGAAGTGCGCGTGTGTCTGTGTGTGTGCCTGTGTGACTAATTGCACGTCCCGTGTTTGAGGGGCTCCTGCGGTACACACACGTTTGGTAACAAAAGAAGCCCCATCCGACCGCACCCACACTTCCGCAAGCAAAGACCCCTCCGGGTCTCTTAATGACTGACTGAGTATATGTGTGTGTGTGTGTGTGTGTGTGTCCTGAGCACGTGTCCCTCCAGCACAAGGCCCTGACCATGACCCTAAAACACACACACACACACAATTGTGCTCCATTCAGAGCCCTTACAGGACGCTGGAGCACAAAGCCGAAGCTGCAGCTTTGGTTCAGGACGTTTATATGCAGGTGTCCCTCTGGAAGCGCACATATTTACAATGAACTCAGAGCTCTACTGCGTAGCTTCATCTGACCACAGCACAACATGTGAAATTTCCTGAAAATGTATTTGTTATATTTATATATATTTAATTTTATTATTTTCAAGGATTGACTTAAATTGATTGAAAAATTTTTTTATATGGATTTATTTTTATTTCCTGGGATTATATTTTTCATTTAATTTTACTAATTTCTTTAAATATTTACTTGAATATATAAGAATTACGGCTTATTATTTTACATTATTATTTTTAAGGGTTTACTTAAATTGATGAGTAAATTTACTTAAATTTAGATTTTCTGAAAAGGGATTTATCTTATTTTATTGCTTTTAATGATTTACTTGTTTATCATTTTTTTAAAGGATTTGTCATTTTGCTTTATATTATTATTTTACATTTATAAGAATTTACATTTATCTTAATTTACTTGAATTTACTTGACTAATTTTTTTGTTTGTTTTTATTTATTTATTTATTTTAATTTAAGTTATCTCTGTAAATGATTTGCCCCTGAACACTCAGAACAGCACCAGTGAATCTTTATGTAGTTTTATGTTGTCTTAAAGGTGCAGTGTGTCATTTTTAGTGGCATCTAGTGGTGAGGTTGTGAATTACACCCAACAGAAGTTACAGTGGCCGACAGGAAGTGATGTTGTCGTCTGAGAAAGCAGAGAGTAGCCAGTTAAGCAATGAGGTTTCTTTACAAATACAAATTAAGAAATTAGGTTTACTTAATTATTCAGTAAAACGAGATGTTTTTGCAAATATTATTTTTACTTGTTCATCATTGTGTCAGTGTTTATTCGTTGACTTTAGCATGAAGAACATATTGACGAAACGCGTTTGTCTGTTCAGGGCCCCCGTAGAAACATGTAGAGAGAAATGGCTCATTCTAAGGTAATAAAAGCATAACGGTTCATTATGTAAGGTCTTTATACACCACTGAAAACAGTGTTTATGATATTGCATCTCTGGCAACAGATCCTCTTAAATATTACATAATGCACCTTTAAGTGAATCTTTCTGTGTGTGTGTGTGTGTGTGCAGGTTGTCTATCTAACCTCCCGCCGAGCGCTAAGAGGATCAGTAACTCGTACGAGGAGCGCAGGAAACAGGCGACGGCTATCGTCCTGCTCGGCGTCATCGGGGCTGAGTTCGGCGCGGAGATCGAACCCCCCAAACTCCCGTCACGAGCCCGGACCAGCAGTCAAGCTCCCGAGGGCTTCGGTCTGAGCAGCGGAGGATCCAACTATTCACTCGCCCGTCACACCTGTGAGTACACACACACACACACACACACACACACACACACACTCTCACACATACAACAACCTGCAGTCAAGCTCCCAAGGGCTTCGGTCTCACCAGTGGATGATCCAACTATTCACTCGCCCGTCACACCTTTGAGTATACACACACACTCACTCAAACACACACACACACGCACTCACACATGCACACACACACACTTCAGTCGATTATAAGTGATAATGTGCTTTAATTGCAGTAGACAGACCCGAGGGCAGGATTAATTCCTCTGCAAACTAACAAGACTCTAATTTCTGTGTGTGTGTTCGCAATAATCACATGCCGTCTTAAAAAAACACACACTTGACGAGCGTCACACTCCTGCTCCTCAAAACAACACACACTCGAACAAGCGTCATGCTCCTCAAAAACACACACACTCGATGAGCGTCACATTCCTGCTCCTCATAAACACACACACTCGACGAGCATCACACTCCTGCTCCTCAAAAACACACACACTCGACGAGCATCACACTCCTGCTCCTCAAAAACACACACACTCCTGCTCCTCAAAAACACACACACACACTCGACGAGCGTCACACTCCTGCTCCTCAAAAACACACACACTCGACGAGCGTCACACTCCTGCTCCTCAAAAACACACACACTCGACAAGCGTCACACTCCTGCTCCTCAAAAACACACACACTCGACAAGCGTCACACTCCTGCTCCTCAAAAACACACACACTCGACAAGCGTCACACTCCTGCTCCTCAAAAACACACACTCGACAAGCATCACACTCCTACTCCTCAAAAACACACACACTCGACGAGCGTCACACTCCTGCTCCTCGAAAACACACTCACTCCTGCTCCTCAAAAACACACACACTCGACAAGCGTCACACTCCTACTCCTCAAAAACACACACTCGACAAGCATCACACTCCTACTCCTCAAAAACACACACACTCGACGAGCGTCACACTCCTGCTCCTCGAAAACACACTCACTCCTGCTCCTCAAAAACACACACTCGACAAGCATCACACTCCTACTCCTCAAAAACACACACACTCGACGAGCGTCACACTCCTGTTCCTCAAAAACACACACACTCGACGAGCGTCACACTCCTGCTCCTCAAAAACACACTCACTCCTGCTCCTCAAAAACACACACACACACTCGACAAGCGTCACACTCCTACTTCTCAAAAACACACACTCGACAAGCATCACACTCCTACTCCTCAAAAACACACACACTCGACGAGCGTCACACTCCTGTTCCTCAAAAACACACACACTCGACGAGCGTCACACTCCTGCTCCTCAAAAACACACTCACTCGACAAGCGTCACACTCCTGGCTCCTCAAAAACACACACACTCCTGCTCCTCAAAAACACACACACACTCGACAAGCGTCACACTCCTGCTCCTCAAAAACACACTCACTCCTGCTCCTCAAAAACACACACACACACACTCGACAAGCGTCACACTCCTACTTCTCAAAAACACACACTCGCCAAGCATCACACTCCTACTCCTCAAAAACACACACTCGACAAGCATCACACTCCTACTTCTCAAAAACACACACACTCGACGAGCGTCACACTCCTGCTCCTCAAAAACACACACACACACACTCGACAAGCGTCACACTTCTGCTCCTCAAAAACACACTCACTCCTGCTCCTCAAAAACACACACACTCGACAAGCGTCACACTCCCACTCCCCAAAAACACACTCACTCCTGCTCCTCAAAAACACACACTCGACAAGCATCACACTCCTACTCCTCAAAAACACACACACTCGACGAGCGTCACACTCCTGTTCCTCAAAAACACACTCACTCCTGCTCCTCAAAAACACACACACACACTCGACAAGCGTCACACTCCTACTCCTCAAAAACACACACTCGACAAGCGTCACACTCCTACTCCTCAAAAACACACACACTCGACGAGCGTCACACTCCTGTTCCTCAAAAACACACTCACTCCTGCTCCTCAAAAACACACACACACACTCGACAAGCGTCACACTCCTACTCCTCAAAAACACACACTCGACAAGCGTCACACTCCTACTCCTCAAAAACACACACACTCGACGAGCATCACACTCCTACTCCTCAAAAACACACACACTCGACGAGCGTCACACTCCTGTTCCTCAAAAACACACTCACTCCTACTCCTCAAAAACACACACTCGACGAGCGTCACACTCCTACTCCTCAAAAACACACACACTCGACGAGCGTCACACTCCTGTTCCTCAAAAACACACTCACTCCTGCTCCTCAAAAACACACACACACACTCGACAAGCGTCACACTCCTACTCCTCAAAAACACACACTCGACAAGCATCACACTCCTACTCCTCAAAAACACACACACTCGACGAGCGTCACACTCCTGCTCCTCAAAAACACACACACACTCGACAAGCGTCACACTCCTGCTCCTCAAAAACACACTCACTCCTGCTCCTCAAAAACACACACACACACACTCGACAAGCGTCACACTCCTACTTCTCAAAAACACACACTCGCCAAGCATCACACTCCTACTCCTCAAAAACACACACTCGACAAGCATCACACTCCTACTTCTCAAAAACACACACACTCGACGAGCGTCACACTCCTGCTCCTCAAAAACACACACACACACACTCGACAAGCGTCACACTTCTGCTCCTCAAAAACACACTCACTCCTGCTCCTCAAAAACACACACACTCGACAAGCGTCACACTCCCACTCCCCAAAAACACACTCACTCCTGCTCCTCAAAAACACACACTCGACAAGCATCACACTCCTACTCCTCAAAAACACACACACTCGACGAGCGTCACACTCCTGTTCCTCAAAAACACACTCACTCCTGCTCCTCAAAAACACACACACACACTCGACAAGCGTCACACTCCTACTCCTCAAAAACACACACTCGACAAGCGTCACACTCCTACTCCTCAAAAACACACACACTCGACGAGCGTCACACTCCTGTTCCTCAAAAACACACTCACTCCTGCTCCTCAAAAACACACACACACACTCGACAAGCGTCACACTCCTACTCCTCAAAAACACACACTCGACAAGCGTCACACTCCTACTCCTCAAAAACACACACACTCGACGAGCATCACACTCCTACTCCTCAAAAACACACACACTCGACGAGCATCACACTCCTACTCCTCAAAAACACACACACTCGACGAGCGTCACACTCCTGTTCCTCAAAAACACACTCACTCCTACTCCTCAAAAACACACACTCGACGAGCGTCACACTCCTACTCCTCAAAAACACACACACTCGACGAGCGTCACACTCCTGTTCCTCAAAAACACACTCACTCCTGCTCCTCAAAAACACACACACACACTCGACAAGCGTCACACTCCTACTCCTCAAAAACACACACTCGACAAGCATCACACTCCTACTCCTCAAAAACACACACACTCGACGAGCGTCACACTCCTGCTCCTCAAAAACACACACACACTCGACAAGCGTCACACTCCTGCTCCTCAAAAACACACTCACTCCTGCTCCTCAAAAACACACACACACACACTCGACAAGCGTCACACTCCTACTTCTCAAAAACACACACTCGCCAAGCATCACACTCCTACTCCTCAAAAACACACACTCGACAAGCATCACACTCCTACTTCTCAAAAACACACACACTCGACGAGCGTCACACTCCTGCTCCTCAAAAACACACACACACACACTCGACAAGCGTCACACTTCTGCTCCTCAAAAACACACTCACTCCTGCTCCTCAAAAACACACACACTCGACAAGCGTCACACTCCCACTCCCCAAAAACACACTCACTCCTGCTCCTCAAAAACACACACTCGACAAGCATCACACTCCTACTCCTCAAAAACACACACACTCGACGAGCGTCACACTCCTGTTCCTCAAAAACACACTCACTCCTGCTCCTCAAAAACACACACACACACTCGACAAGCGTCACACTCCTACTCCTCAAAAACACACACTCGACAAGCGTCACACTCCTACTCCTCAAAAACACACACACTCGACGAGCGTCACACTCCTGTTCCTCAAAAACACACTCACTCCTGCTCCTCAAAAACACACACACACACTCGACAAGCGTCACACTCCTACTCCTCAAAAACACACACTCGACAAGCGTCACACTCCTACTCCTCAAAAACACACACACTCGACGAGCATCACACTCCTACTCCTCAAAAACACACACACTCGACGAGCGTCACACTCCTGTTCCTCAAAAACACACTCACTCCTACTCCTCAAAAACACACACTCGACGAGCGTCACACTCCTACTCCTCAAAAACACACACACTCGACGAGCGTCACACTCCTGTTCCTCAAAAACACACTCACTCCTGCTCCTCAAAAACACACACACACACTCGACAAGCGTCACACTCCTACTCCTCAAAAACACACACTCGACAAGCATCACACTCCTACTCCTCAAAAACACACACACTCGACGAGCGTCACACTCCTGCTCCTCAAAAACACACTCACTCCTGCTCCTCAAAAACACACACACACACTCGACAAGCGTCACACTCCTACTCCTCAAAAACACACTCACTGCTGCTCCTCAAAAACACACACACTCGACAAGCGTCACACTCCTGTGCACGCACTCGGCAGAGAGGGAAAGCGAGCGAGAGACCACCTTGAGTGTATGGAGTCTGAGTCTTTCCATGTAATAAATTCCCGCCCTTGAATAAAGTGTGTTTTACTTCACAGCTCAGGATGGGTAATGTCAGTGGTATGGGCCATTTCAGTAAAATCTTATCTTTTAAGAAAATAACTGCGACGTTTCCACGCAATGAAAGCGTTTTATTCATAGTACCCATGCAATGGCATGGCAGCTTTATCAATGGCTTGAGCGGTTTGCCTCAAAACTATTGCTTTCTCGATATAGAGCTGCAGAGCTCAAACATGGACTGCTCAAAAATCTCTACATGAGAGCTATAGGACCGAGCGCGAGCAAAATGAGAGGATGCAAAATGAAACTGATGAAAACGTCTCCATTCATTTGTGCATGTAATTTAATACTTTAAAAGCCTTTTTCAAAAATTGGCTACTTAGGTTTCTACAAATGCTAATTTGTAGGCCATTGAATTTTTTTTATAATAATATATTTATTAAAATTAACATTAACAATGGACAAAATCCCCACTATCTGACCCCCGAAGGCCGCTGTGTAATTCAAACCCAAACAAAGACCCATTGGGTGAAGCACTGAAATAATACTATAATGCATATAAAAAAAATTAAGAATCGAATCGAATTAATCGAATCGCATCGAATTTGGATGTGAATCGCATTGAATTGAATCGTTCTGAATTTGCACAAATCGTTCTTGAATCGAATCAAAAACCTATGAATCATGAATCTTTCTACCCAAAGATTCACAGCCCTAGTTTTTTTGTTTCATTTTATAACTAAATTAGTTTTTACCATTTCCTATTCTCAAATGCAACAAACAAACAAACTGTGGTTTGTTTTTAGTTTGTTTTTTAACATCTCGATCAGTCCATCGATTCACACTTTTGACCTCAGGAGTGGATTAAGACAGCCTTTGTGATTGTGTGTGTGTGTGTGTGTGTGTGTGTGTGTTTGGGGTGTTTTCTGTCTTCAAGGTCAGTTTGATGGTCAAGACCTTTAGGAGAGACTAAACCTGTGTGTGTGGGGGGGGGTTTGAGCTCAAAGTGGACACATGAGTCTTACTTCTTTACTTTTATAAAGAAACAAAGCAGTTTGCTTGAGGGCATTGACAAGGTCAGCTAGGAAAATTTACACACTCACACACTTCAGCAGTCTCACACGCTGTAGTTCTCAAGCACTTTTCACATTAAATGCCTGTGTGGGTGTGTGGGTGTCAAATATCGGGCATTGATATTTGACACACACCCACATATGAGATAATGAGAGTGAATTTTATTGTTAGCATTACAGTAATATGAATTTAGAGTTAAATGTGTTTAATTGTTATGCAAATAATTCCACAGTGTGTTTTTTATCTTTTTTTTTCTTTTTTATCTTTTGTGTCTTTATTTACTTTTTTTAATCATTTACTTTTTTTTAATATTCACTCAAAATGGACATTTAATTTTAAGTTTTATTATATATATATATATATATATATAGAGAGAGAGAGAGAGAGAGAGAGAGAGAGAGAGAGAGAGAGAGAGAGAGAGAGGTTATCTACATTATACAAGACATTTTTCTGCAATAATGTGTATATAAGATATATCAGATATTATAATATAGGCATATCCAAATATTTTGATATATAATTGTTTATTGACCACAACATAAAAATAAATAAATCATAAATTAAATCATTAATCGTCAATAAATCATTATCCACCAATGTCTATATTGGTATATTAAAACTGTATGCAGCATTGCTGAAGTGAAGCACCTCCTATAGTAAACGTAGTAAGAGAAGCGAGCCCAGCACTGCAGTGACAGGAAGTGATGTCACTTTAGCAGTGCAGCTCTGGTGTGTGTTGCTGTAAATCCAGTGTGCTGAAGGCATTCCCTGTTTAGACACCCTTTGTTTCTCTCTCTATCTCTCCATCTGCCGGCTCTCTTTCCAGCTCAACTCTATTGATTTTAACTTCACTTTCGATTTGACCGGAGAGACAGACAGACAGACAGAGAGTGAGAGAGAGAGAGAGAGAGAGAGAGAGAGGGCAGAGGGTCCTGCAGTAATAAGGCCACTGGAAATACAGGCTAAATATAATGGGACCAAACTCTTATATGACTGTATGAGTCGTTTAATATCCGTGTGTGTGTGTGTGTGTGTGTGTGTGACGGTTTCCAGTAAAACGCTTGTGAGTGTTAGAGCTAATGGCTAAAAGCTGTCTCTCTCTCTCTCTCTCTCTCTCTCTCTCTCTCTCTCTCTCTCTCTCTCTCTCTCTCTCTCTCTCTCTCTCTCTCTCTCTCTCTCTCTCTCTCTCTCTCTAATTAGCTTCCCGTGGCACAGCGTCTAATGTGGCATGTTTATTGCTTTAACTAACCACTCATTAGCCCAGCTGATGTTTTGTCAATATTAATTCATCCATTTAAACCAAGTCAAGTCTTAAACAAAGATGTCCACTCTGAAAAATGGACTCGACCTGTTTGGGACGGCCCAAGCACTATGAGACAGTAAATTTGCAGGTGATTTCCTCTCTTGGCTGTCTAACTTTTTTCAGATGTGTAGTTAGAAGTCTCCAAAACAGCCTTGCATCATTTCATCCTGTATCTGACAAAGTGCCACCCACTTAAAGGGATTGTTCACCCAAAAATTAAAATTATACAATACAATAGATGCACTTTTATCATGGATAGATACACTTTAATGATGGATAGATGCACTTTAATGATGGACAGAGACACTTTAATGATGGATAGATGCACTTTAATGATGGATAGATGCACTTTTATGATGGATAGATGCACTTTAATGATGAATAGATGCACTTTTATGATGGATAGATTCACTTTTATGATGGATAGATGCACTTTAATGATGAATAGATGCACTTTTATGATGGATAGATTCACTTTTATGATGGATAGATGCACTTTTATCATGGACAGATGCACTTTTGTCATGATGCATGCACTTTTATGATGGACACATGCAATTTTATGATGGACAGATGCACTTTTATGATGGATAGGTGCACTTTTATCATGGATAGATGCACTTATGATGGATAGATGCACTTATGATGGACAGATTCACCTTTATCATGGACAGGTGCACTTTTATCATGGATAGATGCACTTATGATGGACAGATGCACTTTCATGATGGATAGATGCACTTTCATGATGGATAGATGCACTTTTATGATGGACAGATGCACTTTTATGATGGATAGATGCACTTTTATCATGGATCGATGCACTTATGATGGACAGATGCACTTTTATCATGGATAGATGCACTTTTTTGATGGATAGGTGCACTTTTATCATGGATAGATGCACTTTTATAATGGATAGACACACTTATGATGGATAGATGCACTTTAATGATGGACAGATGCACATTTATGATGGACAGATTCATTTTATCGTGGACAGATGCACGTTTATGATGGATAGATGCACTTATGATGGACAGATGCACTTTTATGATGGATAGATGCACTTTTATGATGGATAGATGCGCTCTTATGATGGACAGATGCACTTATGATGGAGAGATGCACTTTTATGATGGACAGATTCACTTATCATGGACAGATGCACTTATGATGGACAGATGCACTTTTATGATGGATAGATGCACTTTTATGATGGACAGATGCACTTATGATGGACAGATGCACTTTTATGATGGACAGATGCAATTTTAACATGGATAGATGACATTTTTTAATATAACTCTGATTGTATTCGTCTGAAAGAATAAAGTAATATACACTTAGGATGGCTTCAGGTGAGTAAATCATGTAAAGACATTTGAGAAAAAGAAAAAGTGGCACATCAGCCTTTGATTAATTTTTGAAGACATTGGGGACAAATTTCTGTGTAAATTATTCATTAATCATAAGTGAGCACATTGAAATGAATGTGATAATTTAAACGATGGTTTTATGAATAAATTTCACGGAGAGTTTATTCAAGTAATCCTGACTAAAGCTCATCAGGAGATTTAATGATCCGAGTTTATTCCGAGACTTTAAGAGCAGCACTGAAGTCTTTGAGTGTTTAAGGTTAAACTCACACATCTCTCCGCTGGATTTGTGCCGCAGTGTTGCAGAATCAAAGGCCGGATTAGTCCATGTGCAGTGTGTGTTTAGTGTACAACCCGCACTGCTCTTAAAGCCCCTGCTCCGCTCGGGAACACGGAGAACAAAGAGCCGGTCCCGGAGCGCTGGAGGAAGTGGTGTCTTGGTTCAGGGAACTGGGAGGTTTGATACGATTGGGACGACAGGCGGGACGAGTCCGGTCACGAGGAGACACCCCTAATTCAGATCAGTGTGTATGTGTTTGGTAGGGGTTGGGTTAGGGTTTGGGGACAGAATATACAGTTAGGACAATATAAAAACCATTACATCTATGGAGAGTCCCCACATAGAAAGCGAACCAGACGTGTGTGTATGTTTGTTTTTGTGATGAGTTATGAGGACAGGAATTTGTACAATGAGATGGGTATTACATTGATGTTAGAAATGGCTTTAAAAACATACTAAACAGTGTTTTATTGAAAATGTGTGTGTGTGTGTGATGGGTAGGTTTAGGAGTCGGGTTAGTGTAGGGAAATATACAGTTTGTCCAGTATAAAAACCATTATGTCTATCATCAAGAGAACAATGTCCACCTGTTCTTCCCTCTAGAAAAGCTTAGGCTGTGTGTGTAAAGCTAGAGCTCACTCCCGTTTGCTCCTGTCATGATAAATGTGGGGGCTCGTCCGGGATATGAAAATGGGACGTCTCGCACCAAAGAAAGAATCATACCTCTAGACCAACTTCTGACACCATATATACAGGGCTGTCAATAGATAGAAATTTTGTTGTGAAATTAAGAATATAACATTTATCTTGTTTAACACATCCCTTCTGTCATCATTTGCTATATCCAGCAAAGTAAAGTGTTATTCACACAAAACTATTTTCTGCAAGCTTTTTTCAAGGTAAATGTAAAAAAAAGTACTCTTAGAGACTCCAAAAGGACACCAAATAACAAAATTAAATAAGGAGTTAATATATTTCATAACTTTATGCACAACAAAGCCCCCCATAGACCAACTTAATTTGGTCAATTTAAAAACATGTCCCTTCATTCTCCCAGCATCAAATTGGTCTAACAACCCCACCAAGTAGGGTTATATATCCATTACAAGATATATTATAATGTATATTATAAAACATAATGGGCCCTATTTTAACGATCTGAAACGCAAGTGTCAAAGCACGAAGCGTAAGTAGCTTTGTGGGCGGATCCCGGCGCTGTTGGTATTTTCCCGGCGGGATAAATGCCTCTTGCGCCTGGTGCAAATCTAAAAGGGGTTGGTCTGAAGTAGCTTCATTATTCATAGGTGTGGTTTGGGCATAACGTGAAATAAACCAATCAGAGCGCCATCTAACATACCCTTTAAGAACAGGTGCGCATGTTGCATGACGGATTGTTATTTTAACGGCGGGTTTACCGGGCGTGCGCCAGGAGCGTTCACAGCCAATGAGACCGACGTTCTTGTCAGGGCAGTGAAAGACCGAGAAGTGACGTTGTATGGGGATGGGAGAAACCGTCCCACATCAGGCTCGGTTAAACATTATATACATATGTTTCTTGCTACTATTGGGCAAACAGGTCTGATCCTTCAGCACGACAATTAGCCTTAAAAAATTGGGTAATTAAGTTTTTTCATCTTCAGGTAAACCACAATGATTTCCCTCATGTGTTAATATTTTTCCTTGTTATAATGTATAATTTGCAAAAATAAAAACTGCTGCATCTGTGTTGATGAGAGAATCAGTGTATGCGCGTTGGGCACTCGCTACATTATGGCCAAGCACGCGAGCTTAAAATAGCATTATGAACAACGTGCAACGCGCCACTGACTTTAGACCAGGTTTTTTCTGGTCAGTGGCGCAATTGTTTTCTGGAAGTGTAAAATAGCACCAAGGAATGTTTGCGCCGAAACACGCCTCGTTTTTGCACCGATCCGCACAGGGAGCGCAAGTTCATTTCCTAGTTTACCAACGTGTGTCTGTGGAGGGAAAAATCCCGCTTTTGCGCGGGTGGAAAATAGGAATGAGACATGCGTTAGTATATAAAGTCATTTGCGCTGGGTGCAAGATAGAGCCCAATATATACATTTAAAGATGTTTTCTTTCAGAAATGAAGTAAAATCATTCACTGGCTTACCATGGTGACTGGATGAGGGACGGGTACGAGTAAATGTCTGGGTAAGACACCTCTTGCCATTGGGTGGGGTTGTTACACCAATTTGAGGCTGGAGAATGAAGGGACATGTTCTTAAATTGACCAAATTAAGTTTGTGGATGTATCGTTCACGCTCTATGGCAGGCAGGGTGGACATATAATTACTTGATACGTTTAATCTTAGTGGTTTCTAAGATTCCTGCCGGCTGTGTGCAGACGTTTTTTTGTGGACGCTATTTTGTATTGAAGTCTATGGGAAGTCAAGTTTATTCTTCCCTAAAAGTGGGCGTGAATCTGTTCAGAGACATTCTATGTGTGTTGTAGTCAGTGTTGTAGTACTCGAGACTCGGACTCGTCTCGGACTCGGTCTCGAGACCATATTTTAATGGTCTTGGTCTTGTCATGGACTCGTGTCCATTTGGACTCGGAATTGACTCGTACTCGAACATTTTTTTTTTTAGGACTCGGAATTATTCCCGAGTCCACTCGAGTTCAATTAAAAATATTTTTCATGATTATTAATGTATGTTAATAAAATATTTCTTTAAATTGATTGACACGCCCAGTGATTGGTGATTTTCTAGTGCGCAACTGCGCATGACAAATTGTAATAAAATTACTTTTAACACCACCTACTATGTGGCCTTTTTACCCTAAACTGATCATATTTTTTAAATTCTAAGTAAATTCAGTAAAAAAAAAAAAAAAAAAAAAAAGGATCTCTCTAGGCAAGGCAAGGCAAGTTTATTTATGTAGCACATTTCATACACAATGGCAATTCAAAGTGCTTTACATAGAAGAAATTAAAATAATCAAAAGAAATCAGAATAATTAAAACAGTTTAGAATAAAAAATAAGAAATAATGAAAAATAAAAATAATGATAAAAATAAAAGTAAATTAGGTAATCAACCCTCACTTGTCTCGGTCTCGACTCGGACTCGACCGTCTCTGGTCTCGGACTCGACTCGGACTCGACTCTCTCTGGTCTCGGTGTCGACTCGGACTCGAGTGAGGTGGTCTCGACTACAACACTGGCGTCGGTTGTGCGTATACCCAACAGGACCACATGTAAGACGCCACAAAACCCTAAACCAACAGCCTGCACCTGACTGCATGCAGTACGCGGATCCATTCAGAGTTACTAAACACTTGACGAATCAAAACATTATAAACATTACATACACGGTTTGTTTGCACATCTAAATAACAGACTCGCGCATGCTTACTGTACCTTGATTACAATCCTCATCCATCAAAACTTTACTAACGAGACGCTTGTTTGCATAATCCAGCCGAGAAACCTAGTTTGTGTAGCTGATGATGTAATCAGACTGGTTTTCTTTACACTAGCACTGTTTTGGATGGATTGTTTGAATGAATTTGCAGACTGAAACTTTACAGGAGTTTAGCGACTTAAAATGATCTGATCGCAAACAAAAAAGCAAAACCGGGTTGCAGCGTCAGAATAGAAATTTGCACGATTGTAGATGCTCTCAACTTCCAAAATCACGTTTTTAATGTTGTTTATGTGGTGTTTTTAATATGCTTTAAGACACACCATGTGTAACTTCTTAAGTCGACAGCATTGCTGAGTATTTTCTGCTTAAAATGGAACCAAAGACAGTTTTAAAAACACGGTTTGAAATCGCTGGTGTTTCTGACGTCACAAACAACCTTGTAACCAATCGGATTAACATCTGATCGCCAACCAGTGGATCTCTGAGCTGAGTGAGTGGAGGCGGGTCTAATTTGTATATTCATAGAACCATGCATACTAAATGAGTCAAGGGTGTACATTCAAGATATTTTAGGACATGAAGATTTTTTTTCAAGGCAAAAAAACGTTTAAATGTCATTTTGGTGATCAAAGATGAGTTGATGTTGACAGGCCTAATACATACATATGCATTTTTTTTTCCCTCTAAAGCAGCAATACATGCAACAAAAATGGTATAGTTTCACTTTTCTATCCGTTTCTTTGGAAATAATAATCTTTCACTTCTTTAAAGGTGAATCAGAAGTCGGAAATGCTTTAAGAAATCCAGCACATGTCAGAACACACACACACACACACACGCACACAGAGACAGATGAAGTTAGTATCTGCTGAAAGCTCTGGCTGGAATCTGTCTGCATTAATTACCTCACCTCATTGTTCTCCGTCGCTGTGGTAATTACCCGGCGACCTGTTGCCGAGGCCGAGAGCAGCAAAGATAAATCCAGATAATCGTCTGTGATTATTAAGCAGTTGATCTATAACAAACAACATAAACATTGATCAGATCAGCTGATGTGCGACAGATTTAGTGTGTTCTCTCTCTCTCTCTTACACAAAACACAAGATAAATGTGTTTAAATGAGTTTACATGCAAAACACACAATCACGCCTCTTTCTCTTTTTTCAAAGGGAAGAATAGTTTGACTTTATGCAAATGAGCAGTGATGCGAGTAGAAGCATCGACTAGCAACGTCAGTGACATAGAATGGTGCTTTAGCGTGTGTGTATGTGTCAGGTCACTTGGTGACCTTTGCCCCCTCCCCCTCCCACACATTTTGACAGTTGCCATGGATACGGCATGTGTGGTTGTTGTAGACGCGGATGACCGAGTGAACAAACCCCTCATTAGAGCTCAACCGATGGACACACAAAACACAACGTTCAAAACCATTCAATATAAACTTGCGTTTGGAGTCGGTACGATTGTTCATGTGTTTGAAAGAAGTCTCTTCTGCTCATCAAGGCTGCGTTTATTTGATCAAAAATGTGAAATATTATTACAATTTATAACCGCTGATTCCTATGTGAATATATAGTAAAGTGTAATTTATTCCTGTGATCAAAGCTGAAATTTCAGCATCATTACTCTCCAGTCTTCCGTTTCACATGATCCTTCACAAATCACTCTAATATGATGATTTGATGCTTATAAACATTTATGATTATTATCATTGTTGAAAAAAGTTATTTACATTTTTATTTCAGGATTCTTTGATGAATAGAAAGTTCAAAAGAAAAGAATTTATTTGAAACAGAATCTTTTATAAATTTATTTAATGTTATTTTTGATTGCTGAATAAAAGTATACTTTTTTATAAAAAAAAAACGGTATGATATAAATTTGGACAGCCACATTAATGTGTCCTCAGGCCACAGTGTGCATGTGAGAATACGTTGATGTGTGTCGTGACTGAGACTGCATTAGCGGAGCATCAATATGACCTGCAGACGTCTCCAGTCAATATGGATATTAATAACCTTCTCTCCGTCTCCGTCGCAGGTAAAGCCTTGACGTTTCTCCTCCTGCAGCCGCCCAGTCCCAAACTGCCCCCCCACAGCACCATCCGTCGCACAGCGATCGATCTGATTGGCCGAGGGTTCACGGTGTGGGAGCCGTACATGGATGTGTCTGCGGTTCTCATGGGTTTGCTGGAGCTGTGCGCCGATGCTGAGAAACAGCTGACCAAGTGAGACTCACAGTAACACTCAGTGCAATAGAGCTTTCAGGACCCTAAAAATGTTTATAACTGCAATAAGCCGCACAAAGCCGTGTTTTACAGTGAACGTAGAACCGCTGAGGAGCATTGTTAGCTACGAGCGCCTAAAACCACATAAACTCACTGTAAATCACGGCTTCAAGGGGCGTATTGCTTTTATAAAACAGTTACTCCATAAAAATATTCATTTTGTAAATGTTTATAAATGTTTATTTTATTCATCATTTCATTTATTTTATTAATTTCATTTATTTTATCCAGCAACAAAAAACACATTTATTCCTCCACCAAGCAATGTACTGTAGTTCTAAAGAGCTTGCTAAGCATCACATGCAGCAACAAAGCATCACAAACGGCGGTTGTGACGGCGCAGTAACACTAATGTAATGCACTCACAGGTGTGTGTGTAACACTAATGAAATGCGCTCACAGGTGCGTGTTTGTTGAGTAATTTACAACGGCTCAGAACGCGGTTCAACCAATTAGAATCAAGGACCGGAACTATCCGTTTTATAATGTAGTTTATTGCATAATGCGGAATGTCATGGATTTTGGCCAATTATGGATGAATAAATCAAAGTTAGGGCTGACAGTGAATAAATTGAGATATGGTCTAGTTTCTGTGAGTATTAAAGCACAAAAAGGAAATGAGCGGCACAGTTTACTCAGGCATGCGTCACTACAACCCGCCAAAATAAATGTTTTGTTCAACTTGAAGAAATTATGACAGGAGTATATTACTAGTGATAATAATATTAGTAAAACATTATTATATACAGATAATTTTTCAACCATGTTTTTTTTTTGACAGTAAACCTCTGCACTTTGTTTTAAAATAAATAAATTTTCATTTGATTAGATTTGAAAAGATTGTAGATAGAAGAAATTGTTTATGTTTAATGTCTTTATTTGACTACCACCGTTTTAAATCATAAATCCAGAAAGCTAAAATAGACAAAACAGAATTTCTGAAAAATAAAAGAAATAATAAAAATGAAACCTCTGATCATAAAATGGAATTTACTGTATAATGTGGAATGTCATGTAATTTGGCCAATTTTAGATGAATAAATCAAAAGTAGGGCTGTGCAATGAATGAAATTGCAATATATGGAGTATATGTGATAAGATATACTGACGTCTTTGTGAATGAGCAGCTCGGTTTACTCAGGCACACGCCACTACAACCCACCAAAGTAAAAGTTTGGCTTAACTTGAAGAAATTATGACAGAAATTAGGGCTGGGCGATATATCGAATATGTACGATGTATCGTTATATTTTTTTAAACGATATGGAATGAGGCAATACCGTTTATATCGATACAGTAGTTTGATATGAGCACATCTGAAAAATAGCGGAGGTTGCAGTGTGAGCTGCTGCAGTGAAAGTAGCTAGGCTACGTAGTACAATTTGTCCTAAACATGACACAAGCTTATATTAATTGCGTCAAAATCACTTTGATATAGTTAACAAGTTTAAGGCAGCTTGCCGCCCGGTCAAATGCTCTGACAGACACTGTTGCTGACTGACAGATATACTTGCGCTGTTTAATGCGTTTGAGATGTGGTGCTTTCCTCAGTGCTCAACTTACATTTCACATATTCTCCATCTGTAAATGTTAGAAAGTAAAGCAAATATGTCCATTTCACAACAAATATGTCCATGTCAGAAGAGGACGAGCTTCTGCAAGTGAATCTCCGTTAAAATTCATGCTTCCTTGAACGAGCGCCGGCGCGCGCATGCGCGTGAATAGTACTACGTAGTACGCAATAATTCTGACTAAAATAAACATATTGCTAAAATATTTGTTGTTGGAGAAAATAAATGTGCCATATGTGGAATTTTAAACCTACAAGTATATATTTTTAATGAAAGTGAAAGTGATTATAATGGGGTAATCAAATGCAGGCTAATATAATTAGTTTGTGCTTTTGTTTTTGTTTTTATTTTCATTTTTAGTTTAGCTTTTAGTCAATATAAAAACAAAAGCTTTTTGCACATAATATATTGCATAGCCTATATTATATTTGTTTCCATATCCTTCAATATCAACATTGTTAGGATATCATTGGGCCGAATGTGAACATATATAAATATATATATATATTTATATATTTTATATATATATATATATATATATATATATATATATATATAATATATAAATATATATATATTTAAATATAAAGATTTTCTTTATCTAAATGGAAAACGTAGAAAGTACCGAGATATATATCGTATATCGCCATTTGACCAAAAAATATCGAGATATGATTTTTTGGCCATATCGCCCAGCCCTAACAGAAATATATTACTATTGTACAGTAGAATGTACACTGCCATTCAAAAGTTTTTGATTGATTTTTAATGTTTTTAAAGTCTCTTCTGCTCAGCAATGCTGCATTTATTCAATCAAAATTACAGTAAAAACTGTAAAATTGTGAAATATTATTACAGTGTAAATCAGCTGATTCCTATGTGAATACATAGTAAAGTGTAATTTATTCCTGTGATCAAACCTGAATTTTCAGCATCATTACTCCAGTCTTCAGTGTCACATGATCCTTCACAAATCACTCTAATATGATGATTTGATGCTTGTAAACATTTATGATTATTATCAGCGTTGAAAACAGTTATTTACATTTTTATTTCAGGATTCTTTTAAAGAGTTGAAACTGTAAATGCTAAATGAGGCAAGGGTGTCGAGTTACATTCAACATATTTTAAAATATGTCATTTTGGGGATCAAAGATGAGTTTTTAGGTATAAAATGATTGACTACAGGGGGACTTTAACGCAGTCCTGAACCGGACGGTTTCCTATGCCCGGTGTTTTCCCCTTGACAGATGATAGCCTAGCTTTAATCTGATTGGAGCCCATTAATATGATGTAATGATGTCTTGGCCTCAGGATGGTGGAGACCTCGAAGCGTAAGAGGAAACCCATTCGTCTGGGCCGTAACCTCCGCGCCTAAACTCCCGCAAACGAGGTTATCGTCCAGCCTGACCCCACCCCCCCTAGCCCGAGCTCACCTCGTTAAGGCGAAACCCGATCCTAAAAAATTTATTATGAGTACAAATATGTCTGCGTGTAGCGCGTGCTAATGCCGTTAGAGCGAAATGGCGCTCATTTTTCAGTCGTGATTACGGCCAGAAGTGAACGTACGGCCTAGACAAGAACAAAACGAGACGCGTATAAAACGTCTTTGTTATTTCTCTTGGACTGGATGATGATGGTGTTTCTTTTTTGACCCCCAGACTGAAACAGGGCAATGTTATCTGCTTTTTAAATGGCAAATCTATTTAGCAGCACTGGAGGACCTTTAGTGTGTGTGAGAGAGAGAGAGAGAGAGAGAGAGGGAGAGAGAGTCTTTTTCCCTTTAGCTGCTTCGTTTTCCTGTACATGTCACTAATGGAGATTATTTGAAAGCTGCTGATGTTTATTAATGTAAGGAAGTGAATATTTAGGGAATCCATACAAGTGCAGTTAATAATAAGGGTTTGAATTAGAAGAACAGAGACAACGGATGAAATCTGCTGGCTAAATGAAGTGCTTTATAAACTAAATTAACTTAGGGTGAAATACTTAGTGCTGGAGCTACTTTACACATATCAAATGTTTAATTGATTGTAGTAAGAAATGTTTTGTGTGTGTATGTACAGTATGTATAATGCAATAAATAGATTAATTGTATAATTAATATTTATAATCAATCGATTTTATTTAAATATATATATATATATATATATATATACATTTATATAAATTTACATTTACTCAAATGTATTATACATATGTATGTGTACAGTATATATGTGTATGTGTGTAATGCATTATATGTAATATTTGTTTTATAATATATATATATATATATATATATATATGACAATGTACTTATACATTTTAATTATATATTTTATTATATTATCATTTTATTATATGTGTAACACTTTAGAATACTGTATCTTACTTACTGCAGAATTAATAAGGAATTATTGACGAACTAATAGGTAATTCTTCATTAACTACTTCTTCACTACTGTTAACTACTAAGGAAGATGTGTTAACTAATTAGTATGTAATATAATTTTATGATTGTGTTAAGTATCAGTTAGTTAATCAATAACTAATGAATTCTGTCATCCCTCCTGAAGAACTACTACTAATTATCTACTAATTAAGGTTCAAGAAAAATAACTAAGAAGTAACTACTAAACAGTCATACAAAACTAACCTCAAATTATTTGTATATTTTATATACAGTACTGTGTGTGTCTGTTTTCCTCAGCATAGAATGCCACTGAGTAAATTCATGTATTTGAGGCAACGACTGAGGGAAACTGAAAATATAGAGAACTTAATAGTAATTAATAAATAAGTATCAAATAATTCTGCAGGAATTACTTAGAAGCTGGAACAGTATTCTAAAGTGAAAATATAGGGAACCCATTAGTAATTAATAAAGAATTATCAAATAATTAACCAGGAATTAGGTTACTTATAACCTGAAACAGTCTTCTAAAGTAAAAATATAAGGAACTTATTAGTAATTAATAAATAACTTTTAAATAGTTCTTCAGGAATTACTTAGAAGCTGGAACAGTATTCTAAAGTGAAAATACAGGGAACCCATTAGTAATTAATATAGAATTATCAAATTAATTATCTAGGAATTAGGCTACTTATAACCTGAAACAGTCTTCTAAAGTAAAAATATAAGGAACTTATTAGTAATTAATAAATAATTATTAGATAGTCCTTCAGGAATTACTTAGAACCTGAAACAGTATTCTAAAGTGACAATGTAGGGAACCCATAGTAATTAATAAAGAATTACCACATACTTCTGACTCAAATCAAACTTACTGTAAACCTTACTGTAAACTTACTAAAACCTTATAATAATAAGGTGTAATATACATGATATGTTTTTGCTTATTTGCAGATCATAGCCTATAGGTAAATGTCTGCACTTATCTTTCTTATTAGTGCTGAAGAATGTCAAACTGACTACTGTGTATGACTGTTAATTAGTAGTTACTTCATAGTTATTTTTCTTGAACCTTAATTAATAGATAATTAATAGTAGTTCTTCAGGAGGTATGACAGAATTCATTAGCTATTGATTAACTAACTGATACTTAACACAATCATAAAATTATATTACATACTAATTAGTTAACACATCTTCCTTAGTAGTTAACAGTAGTGACTTAAGTGTTAATAAAGAATTACTTATTAGTTCTTCATTAATTCCTTATTTGTTATGCAGTAAGTAAGATACAGTATTCTAAAGTGTTACCCATTTACTCAAATGTATTATACATATGTATGTGTACAGTATGTATGTGTGTAATGCATTATATGTAATATTTGTTTTATAATATATATATATATATATATATATATATATATATATATATATATATATATATATATATGACAATGTACTTATACATTTTAATTATATATTTTATTATATTATCATTATATTATATGTGATTTATTTTAGACAAGATATTTTATTTTAGATGTAATTAATCACAAATAATCGAGTGTGTGTGTGTGTGTGTGTGTGTGTGTGTGTGTGTGTGTGTGTGAGAGTATATTTATCTGCTCCTTTGGACTTTCAACAGTATGATTTTTTACGCAGAATTTTTTATTTTATTTATTTTTTATAGAAAAAGATGATTTTGATCAGTAAGTACAACTTGATTGGTTGTTACCACCTCAGGTCTAAGGTCAACTAAAGGTCAAAGGCCTCCATTCCCTGACTTTTGATGAAAAGAAGTAAACAATCTAGTATACTATTCATCTGATGTTTATAAATGTGATTTAAATGGATGTGATTTGTCTCTATTACTCGACAAAAGATAGAAGGAATGGATGAACCTGCATCGCTCATATTGCCTCCATCTCTCTCTTTCTCTCCCTGGAGGCTCATATTTTACAGCGAGATCAAAGCGATTGATCAGATATTGGCGAACGAGAGCTCTCGGCTTTACACACTCCTTCATTAACTGGTTTGCTCGGCTGCAGAATCACAAGCATCGCCAGTGCTAAAGCTACTGTGAATCTGGCTAGTTTGTAAAGCTTGTGAACAGAGACCGAAGTCGCTCAGTTTAGGAGAGCACACGGATCTTTCTTTGTTCTTTCGTTCAGTGTCTTTCAAAGCAGAATCTGAACGTCAAGAGGAGCTTTAGTACATTCAAGCTAAACTTTCACGAGCGAGGAGTTTAAGCAGAGGCAATCTCGCCGCCTTTGAACAGCGTTTATCGACACATTTGCTGGACTGAGTTTCCGTGCGGGAAACTGTGATTTCAGGAATAATCCCCCGTCAGTGAAGAGATCCGAGCGCTTTCTCACGATGTCCTTCTCTTCTTTAGAGCTGAGACATGCGTGTGTCATTACTTTAGCACAAACTTTTAATGTACCCATATAATAGTGTGTGTGTAAAGTATCACAGGTTCTAAAAAAATATTAAGCAGCATAACTGTTTCCAACATTGATAATAATCATAAATGT